>NW_027110325.1:70033-80995 GCF_000696795.3 Halyomorpha halys
TTAGTATGTATGAGATCATTTATCAATATTACCTATTGCCCACAACTGTGTGGCAGATTGTAATATCTATCAATAAATAAATCTATCTATCAAAAAAAAAATATATATAGATAAACTGCATATATATAACCAAATATTCTTAAATTGTTTATTTACTTAAGTTTTTTTATTGTTTTTATATACATTTGTGTTGCTTAAATAGCTTTCAATTGTTTAACATAATCTTTATGGAAAGCAATGCTGTTAAAAATTTTTTATCTGTACTAAAATACTGAAAATGATTACATAATCAGTAGATAGTGATTATTTCAAATTTTCTACAATTATCACCGCCTTAAGTGAAATGTTAAATAGAATATATTTTTTTTAGATTTGATTTTTTACTTTAAATATTAAGATGACTGGGATTATTTTATATTGAGATTTCGGGCACAAAAATTACAGTTATACAATTTGAGCAAGGAGTAACACAATTAATAAAACAGTTGTATAATTTGTAAAGGTTGGTCGGCCGTAATGTATTTTTTTATTAAAATATTTTTTATATTTATTTTCCGGAATTTATTCCATACCATTTATCCACTTTTTTGATCTCGGGCTCGACTTGTCATTATCAAGTTCAACAAATAAAAATATTTACAACCTACAATTCTACAATTAACATAAGTTACAATCAATAAATTTTATATTGCACTTTATAAATTCATTTTTTTCTATTAAAATACTAAAAATTCAATATTTGTGATCAAAATAAATATTCAATACAAGTGGCCAAACTGAAAATATGAATTAAGGACTTCAAAACAAAAAATTTTTCTCTGAAGGTATGTCCACAAATCCTTTTAGTACAACAGCCGGCAAGAAAAAAAGTTATCTCACCCCAATTTTTTATTTCTTTAATGAAAACTATGTATAATTAATAGCCAAAATTGATGAGTCTGCCAAGTATAAGTAGCGGGAATAAAAAATGGCGGCTGGTATATCTTTACATCTACTAACAACACTAAAAAACCTAAGAACAGATTATTTAAAGAAGATTAAATTTGCTGAAATATTAGGCCTAAAAGAGCTATTTACGTCCAATAGTTCTCGAGATATTGCTATTTAAAAAGTAAAATTTCTTAAAAATCTACTGAAAGATAAGTAGTTAGTTAATTTATTTTGAGAAATCTATATCTCAGGAACTATGTGACGTACAGATGTCTGCCAGCGCTCAAATTAAAGCTAGTTAAATTTACTACAAAATAGTTAATAATGTTTATCTTTGTAGAACTAGAAGTTTTAGATTTAATAAAGTGAAAGATGAAATATAACATCATGTAGGTAAGAAGATATGTATAATATAAGATATGAAAGTAGTGTCTAAAAAACTGAAAAAAAAAAGTTGAATCTACAAAGTGAACAGTATGACAGACAATAAAAAATAGTGAGTGGCTTATATCTGAATTACAGTGTGAGTATTAAGTATAGGTATATAAGTTAATACTCACACTGTAATACAGATGTAAGCCGCTCTCTATCTTTTATTTTCTGAAATATTGTTCAATTTATTTATTTATTCATATCTTATATTATATATAGCTTCTTACCTACATGATAATATATTTCAACTTTCACTATTTTCAATCTACTGCCATCTAATTCTACGATTATCAATCAATTTAATTTTTTTTAAATATTCAATTACCAGTTATCATTTTTGTATCATTTATAATTCAATTCAGTATTTTGTATAGTTCCAAATTTTTTGGTTTACAATTCCTTTTCAATTTTATGTTTCTCTAAATGTTGTTGTTATCTCTTTTGTTCTATAGCCCTGATGAAGACCTGAAACTCAGGTCGAAACGTCGGCATAAAATAAATAAATATGGTTTTGTTTATTTATGTTGTTCTTTGCTGACCGTGCTCCCCTACACACTTCTCCAATAATTTGTATTTTAAAATATATTGATTGTAATTATATGTTTATTGTAGAACTGTTGGTTGTAAATATTTATATTTTAACAAATATATAATGGCCAGTGGAGCCCAAAACCCTTTAAAACATAAGTTATAATTCTGTGGATAATGAGAAGATTTTCTATAAATTATTTAGGCTGAAATTATTTAGTTTGGACATGTGTCGGGATCTGTACGATTAACAGATAAACAGAGGATTTTCGCTTATCCAACTAATTAAAATCAAGAGGGTTCAGTCCCGCAAAAAAAATCAGACTACCGAACAGGGGGGGGGGGAATGAAACTTCATGAATAATAAATAAATTTAACAATTATACCATTTCGCACTGAAGATTAATGTGATGAAATGTTCAATTATTAAAATTAAAATTAAGAAAATAAATACGCTTCTAAATTTAAATACAGTGTAATTACGGTAATCCGAAAATCGGTACTCCTAGTACAAGAGCCCAAGAGGAGAAAAAAGGCAGTTATCTCACCCCAATTTTTGGTTACTTTAATGAAAACTATGAATAATTGCTAGTCAAAATTGATGAGTCTGCCAAGTATAGGTAGGGGGAATAAAAAATGGCGGCTGTTTCAAAACGATAAAAAAAAAATTTCATTCGGAGCTCTATATCATAAAAAGTAGCAACAACACATAAAAACCTAAGAGTACGTCATTTAAAGTAGAGTAAATTTGCTAAAATATGAGCCCTAATAGAGTTATTTACGTAAAATAGTTCTCGAGATATAGCTTTTTAAAAAGTAACATTTCACAAAAATGTATGAAATGTACTGGAAGATCAGTAGTTAGTGAATTTATTTTTAAAAATCTATATCTCAAAAACCATTTGACGTACAGATATCTATTAGCACTCAAATTAAAGCTAGTTTAATGGATCATGAAGAGGTTTATGACGTTTATTTTTCTAGGAGTAGTAGTTCATGAAATGTGCTAAAATAAACTGATATATAGTTGTTCGGACAAATTTTCATTTACCAAATTTATATTCATAAGTGAATATCATAAAAACTACTACCCCTACGAAGATAAGTGTCATAAACTACTTTATAGTAAGTTACATTTCCTTTATTTTGAGTATTGGCAGATACATGTGCGTCTTATGGATCCAGAGATATATTTTTTCAAAAATCCAACATTTTATACTAACATCTAGAAATTAACATTTTGTGAGTTTATTTTGTCAAATATCATAAAAACTACTACTCCTACAAAGATAAACATAATAAATTATTTTGTAGTAAATTGAACTAGCTTTAATTTAAGCGTTGGCAGATCTGTACGTCTGATGGTTTCTGAAATAAAGATTTTCATAAATCAAACTTAATGTCCAAACAACTATAAATCAATTTATTTTAGCAAATATAATGAAAACTACTATTTCTACGAAGCTAAATGTCATCAACTACTTTATAGAACATTAAACTAGCTTTAATTTGAGTGCTAACATACATCTGTAGGTCGAATGGTTATTGAGATATAGATTTCTCAAAATAGATTAACTAACTGCTGATATTTCAGTACACTTTTATGAAATGTTACTTTTTAAAAAGCTATATCTCGAGAACTATTGGACGTAAATAGCTCTTTTAGGACTAATATTTCAGCAAATTTAATCTTCTTTAAATAATGTGTTCTTAGGTTTTTTATTGTTGTTGGTAGTTTTTAAGATATAGAGCTCCTATATTAGTGTTTTTTTTAAGGTTTTGGAACAGCGGCCATTTTTTATTCCCGCTACTTAAACTTGGCAGACTCATCAATTTTGGCTAGTAATTATACCTAGTTTTCATTAAAGAAATCAAAAATTGGGGTGAGATAACTGCCTTTTTTTCTTGCCGGCTGTTGTACTAAAAGGATTTGTGGACATACCTTCAGAGTAAATTTTTTTCTTTTTGAAGTCCTTATTTCATATTTTAAGTTTGGCCAGTTGTATTGAATATTTATTTTGATCACAAATATTGAATTTTTAGTATTTTTATAGAAAAAATAAATTTAAAAAGTGCAATATAAAATTTATTGATTGTAACTAATGTTAATTGTAGAATTGTTGGTTGTAAATATTTTTATTTGTTGAACTTGATAATGACCAGTTGAGCCCGGAACGTTGTTAAAGATATAGAGCTCCGAATGAAAAATTAATGTTTTTTTAAGGGTTTGAAACAGCCGCCATTTTTTATTCCCCCTACCTATACTTGGCAGACTCCTCAATTTTGATTAGTAATTATACATAGTTTTCTTTAAAGTAATAAAAAATTGGGGTGAAAT
Organism: Halyomorpha halys; assembly: GCF_000696795.3. Lineage (NCBI taxonomy): Eukaryota > Metazoa > Arthropoda > Insecta > Hemiptera > Pentatomidae > Halyomorpha > Halyomorpha halys. Next base: position 74,262 of record NW_027110325.1, read on the forward strand.
AACTGCCTTTTTTTCTTCCCGGCTCTTCATACTATCCGAACTGGCGTAAAAAAGTCACTTTTTTTAAGTGAAAAAAAATTTAGTTTTAAAAAAAAGTGCACATGTGTAAAGAACATTTTTAAGTTTCCGATCAATAGGCAAATTATTGTAATCACTATGAAATTTGAAAGTAGACATTTTTGCCCAATTTCAATATCGGGTAATCTAATTCCGTTGAAAGTGTTCATAATTTATTTTTATGGAATTAGCAATACATAATAACTATTTTATAAATCATTTGATATAAAACTAATTTAATTGACAGTAGAAATATGTTAAAAATGTATATATAAGAAGATGGTCAGGGTTGCGGTCAAAAGAGAAACAAAAATAGTTTACAACTATTTATTTTCCGACGTTTCGCCCCGCTTTGCAGCGTTTCATCAGGGCTAAAACGATAAATAAAACTGTAAATATTACAACAATATATTTATATCCACAATATTTTTATATATACAATATTTAATATATACAATACAATATTTTTATAATATATTTTTATTTAATTTTTTAATATTTTTTTAGACCTGACGTAGCCCTGCAAAGTGGGGCGAAACGTCGGAAAATAAATAGTTGTAAACTATTTTGGTTTCTCTTTTGACCGCAACCCTGACCATCTTCTTATATATAAATTTTTACGGTCAACACATATATGTTAAAAATTTGTTTGTGAACTCATTATTATTTATGTTTTTTCAATTATAAATGGACATATATATATATGACTGACCTCTCGGGAATTAACATCTTCACGCCTATACTAGAATATATAAACTGATTTAATAGCCATAGTTGATATTAAGGAATGCATGTAAATAAAATAAAATTGAGAAATAAAAGGGACAGAAAAATATATATATTGTTATTCCATAATAATAATAATAATAAAGGCTTAACGAGCCCGAAGGTTCGATGCCGATACCACCAAACGCTCTCTGCATACATCCTTCCAGTGATGCCCCTCCAAACCCAATTCCACTAAATCTGTTTTAACTCAATCCTCCCATCTACGTTTCGGTCTACCCCTCGGACATTTACCCGTCGGTTCAGTGTTTATTACCATTTTACGGATCCGCTCGTTACTAAGCCCTACAAGCTTACACGCCCATCATATAAGCCGCATTGCTATAACTTGAATTATATTTACCGGGTGTAGGTCCCTTAATTCAAAGCTGTGCTATCTTCTATATTCTCCCGTTAATTCACCGTTTTTTGGTCCAAATATTTTGCGTAATACTTTATTTTCGAAAACCTTAAGATGGTGTTCATCATATATCAAAAATAACAAGCATTTCCCGCCTTCAACCCAGCTTTTATTTCCTCATCAATTTCATTTTTTCTAGTTACCGTATAACCTAAATACTTAAACCTATCTACCTGTTCAAACGTATTTCCTCCTATATCTATATCACCGAAATTGCTTGCAATTCGATAATGATATGTGAAATTAAATTTTTTTTTCTAAGCCTCTTTTTGAAATAATGTTTTGTGTGTAACAGTGTCTGTGTAGTGGGGTTTTGTTTTTATCTGAAACGTTGTTACATCTTAAAACATGAATATAGGGAATGAATATTGACTTTATTTAACAGTTTTAAGTTAATCTATGATATTTAATGGAATTCGAGCATACCATTAGTAGAAGTTAATGTCTTAAAAAAAAAATTATAATATGAATCTGTACATATTTGTTTACTTAAGGTAATAAAATATTTCAAGAATGTGAGGGCTATAATCGTTTAATAAAGTTTGCAAATGATATGGTAATACAGTGTCTATCGAATGCCTGCAATCTATCAGTATGTCTTTAACAGTTAGTAGTATGTTGGTATAGATGTACCTTATAATTTTTATAAGAGCTTAAATAATCACATAGCAATACTGGGGATGAAAAAGAAAACAAAAATGTCTCCGCTTAAATTATTACGGCTGATGTGTGAGTGAGCAAAAATAATTATTTAATTATTTTAAAAAAAGATTTATTTTTTAAAACTTCAAGCTGTTAAATTTCCAAAAACCGAAAAAATTAATTAAATAAAAATACTTATATAAATTCATATTGTTCAATTTTTTTTTCCATTTTCCTGATACTTTTCAGTAATCCGAACAGTTTTCAGTGAATTATCTGAACACCCATCCCTCCAGCAAAAATTAGTTTAGATTACCAAAATCACACTGTATTGTTATGTGTTAAGATTTTTTTTTAAATTGTGAATTATGTATTATTTATAGTTTTAATTTAAGCCCGATTTGAAGAGTAAAAAAAATATTTCAAATTTGTCTTTGAACGATTATAACTTGTATCATAAATTGATTTTTTTCTTTGTTGTTGTTGTTACTCTACAAATTAAAATAAATAAATAAATTAAATATTGATTGTAGTACTTACCAGATTTTATTTCTAGCTGCAATTGTTGAGTATTCGCTGAACATATGGTGGCTTGATCTGTCCAAAAATTAACTTTAGTAATCGTTTAATTAATAATAATATGTAATAAAGATAGATTCAGAATTTTTGGAAATTCCAAATATTTTTTTTTTTTTTAATTTTTAATAAAGCAGAAATAAAAGTCGGCTAACCTGCCAGTCCATGGAAGGGAGAAGACATGGGCCGAGGGTATTACCTACATCGGCCTGATCCGCTATACTCCCTCTGACGTTTCGGCCCCCCCAGCGATCCCTCGACTGACCGACTGAGACTCCACCGGGGACCCCCCACCACCAAGTGCCTCTACTAATATTTAAAACATTCTCTTATCGACCCACTATTTTGGTAACGCTCGTGAAGAACCGGCTAATATTAATTAATTATTACCGGTTAGTTGATCGTGGGTGGACCCCTAATGGCCGATTGGTTTGGTTCCTTCATTACAGGAATATATTTAAATCGTACAATAATCATAGAAGGGGGGCTGTCCACAATCGACTGTTAAACTTATCGATCAATCGAGTCAACTTTCAAGGCTGTAGTAGGTAAAAAATTCAGCCGGCTATGAATTTACAATAACAACAAGACACTGTGAGGATAATTTATTTTAGTTTGTATAAATTATACATCTGAATGTCAGGCGTTTTATTTTTTCTTGAAGCGATAGTTAACTGAGGATAGCAGTGCAGCGATCGAAGATTGGAGATCAATGAACGCAATGATTTTGATCGATGTTAGATGACTTAAATTAGAACGAGTTTTATCCCGTTAAGGTCCGAACACAAGTGATGACAGCCAAGATTACTCTAATGTATAGGATTCATCTAGCACTAATTATTACATATATCACTAATTATTCGAATATTTCTCACTGCACGAAATGCCTCCTCTATAAGACCCTTATCAGACATGTTCTTACAGTACAAGAGCCCAAGAGGAGAAAAAAAGCAGTTATCTCACCCCAATTTTTGATGACATTAATGAAAACTATTTATAATTCCTAGTCAAAATTGATGAGTCTGTCAAGTATGGGTAGGGGGAATAAAAAATGGCGGCTGTTTGAAAGCGATAAAAAAATTTAATTTTTCATTAAGAGCTCTATATCTTAAAAGTAGGAAGAACACAAGCAAATCTAAGAGAACATCATTTAAAGATGAGTAAAGTTGCTAAAATGTGAGCCCTAAAAGAGTTATTTACGTTAACTAGTTCTCGAGATATAGCTTTTTAAAAAGCAACATTTCATAAAAATGTTGTATGAGACGTACTGAAAGATCAGTAGTTAGTGAATTTATTTTGAAAAATCTATATCTCAAAAAATATTTGACGTACAGATGTCTATTAGCACTCAAATTAAAGCTAGTTTAATGAGCTATAAAGTAGTTTATGATGTTTATCTTTGTAGAGGTAATAGTTTTCATGAAACTTGCTGATATAAATTGATTTATAGTTGTTCGAACACAGTTTTATTTGCAAACTTTATATTCATATGTGTACACCTGGAATCACATGAGACTGAAAAGACAGAAAACTGTACGTCGATTCCGACTATTACAGCACTTACTGGACAAACGGTCTAAACTTCCAATTCATTACAAAAGACTGATGACTGTAATAAGGTCAATATGGAATTACTGAGTTGAACTTTGGGGCTCCACTAAACCTTCGAATTCCTCTCGTATCCAATCCTTACAATCCAAAATCCTTCGTAAAATCCTCAATGCTCCTTACTTTGTCACAAATAAAATCATACATAAAGACCTTAATGTTCCTTATGTAACCGATCTAGCCCGAACCCGATATCATTCCTTCCATAATAAACTCCCTAACCACCCAAAACCAAAAGTTTCTAACCTTGCTTCCTCTTCCATTCCTGACAATTCTCCGAGGTGCCTGAAAATAAGATGGGCTCGAGACCTTCCAGTGTAGAAATATAATTAGAGTGCTACCAATGGGTAGTTTCTCTACACGCCTGTAACACTCAATTTTAATTGAGAACAAATTTACTAAATGTATTATAATGTACAGTTGTAAATAGCAATAAAAAAAGAAACATCTCAAGAGGATAATTTTTATTTAAAACATTGATTTGTGACAAAATTGAATTTTGGAATAAACTAAATAAGGTTTTTGGTTTAAAATTTTAATTTGTCAATAAAAGCGTTAGTTTTCAGAAGTAGATGAACATTTAATAGAAAACTCCTCAGACATTTCTTCAATCAAACTAGTGCTTTGGGGAATTGAGTTATAATTGAATGTAAAAAGAAGATTGCAGATAAAGGAAGTATCTTTTTCAAACAAGTGACTAACTGTTCCTGGCCCAAGGATTCAGTGATAAGAACAGCAGCTGGTTCATATAACTGAATCCTTGGTCCCTGATATAAAATATCTTCCAGGCAACAGTCTTTTACTTATATTCTATCCAAATGTTATTTATATCTTGCAGTTACTTCATAAATACTAGTATTTAGGGATGCACATAGAGTAATTGAGCCCAATTGAAAGTTTTATATAAATTAATATATTTAATTATTTATACATTGGATTACTGATTGAATCAATTGATTATAATAATATTTAGTTTATAGCCGTTAATGTAATAAAAATACAGGACAACCAATTTAGACGAAACCTTTTTTTTTTTTTTTTTTTTTTTTAATATCTATTTATTGCTATTTACAACTGTACATTATAATACATTTAGTAAATCTGACCTAAGTTAAATTGAAGTGTTACAAACGTGTAGAGAAACTACCCATTGGTCGCACTCTAATGACATTTTATATTAGCTGGTCTCGTGGCCATTTTCTTTTCAGGCGCCTCAGAGGATTGCCAGGAATGGAAGAGGAAGTAAGGTTAGTTGTAGTTAGAGTTTGTAATGGAAGGAGTTATATCTGGTTCTGGCTGGATCGGTTACATAGGGAACATTAAGGTCTTTATGTATGATTTTATTTGTGACAAATTAAGGAACATTGAGGATTTTACGAAGGATTTTGGATTGTAAGGATTGAAAACGAGAGGAATTCGAAGGTTTAGTGGAGCCCCAAAGCTCAACTCCATTATGTCCAGATTGGCCTTATTACAGTCATGTAGATCAGTATTTTGTAATGTGTTGGAAGTTTAGAAAGTTTGTTAGTAAGTGCTGTAATAGTCGAAATCGACGTGCAGTTTCCTGTCTTTTCAGTCTTGTGTGAGGATTCCAGGTTAATCCTTTGTCTAAATGTAGTCCAAGGTAGCGCTCCAAAGAAGACGAGACTACGTCCATTACACGATCAGATTGTTGGATAGTAGAGTGGGATGTACGGAATCCAAACTGGTGAACAGGGATTATATGATTGGAATCCAGGATGGAGTATAGGCGTTTCAAAATGAGTTTTTCAAGGATTTTGCCCATGATCTACACGAAACTTGGGAGTTGTTTTAGTTCAAAAACCCAAGAGGATAAAGAAGGCAGTTATTTCACCCCAATTTTGGATTTCTTAATTGAAAACTAGGTATAATTACTAGTCTGTATGTCCAATCGATTTTGAAATAAAGTTTTTCATAAATCAAACTCATTGTCCGAACAACTATAAATCAATTTATTTTAGCAAATATCATGAAAACTACTGCTTCTACGAATATAAACCTCATAAAATACTTTATAGTACATTAAACTATCTTTAATTTGAGTGCTAATAGACATGTGTACGTCAAATAGTTCCTGAGACATAGATTTCTCAAAATAAATTAACTAACTACTGATATACCAGTACATTTTTATGAAATTTTGCTTTTTAAAAGGCTATATCTCGAGGACTATTGGACGTAAATAACTCTTTTAGAGCTAATATTTCAGCAAATTTATTCTTCTTTAAATAATGTTCTTTAAGATTTTCTAGTGTTGTTGGTAGTATAAGAATATACAATAAGAAATAGCATAAAATATAAGATTTAAAAGAAACAAGAGACATAACAACATAGAAAAATAGTAAAGTAGATATAAGAGAAATAAAATACAAAAATTACACACACCAAGAGGAAATAATATGAGAATAAATAAAAACGAGAAATAAAAAAAAAATTTCTTCCTCTTCGATTTAGCTCTTGAGAATCCTATATCCTATCCTAAACAGAAATTCCAAACTAAAACCAGAAACAACTGTTCTTATATTGAAAACAATACTAAGGCCACTGCTGATGTACGGCTGTGAAGTCTGGGGAGCGGCATCCTTCACGAAAAGGAAAAAACTACAATCTTTTCAAAATAAAGTCCTAAGAATCGCAAGAATTT
>NW_027110325.1:81400-83902 GCF_000696795.3 Halyomorpha halys
TTTTGTATTGAAGGTATGTTATATTATATAGTGAATAATTGATGTTGTTATAAATGTTTAAAAATGAAGATGTAATATAAGCTGTTAAATATTTAGATGTCCCTGAAGATTGCTAGGAAGGCCGAAACGTTGGACTAATGAATAAATAAAGTGTTGAGACGGATTTGGATATAAAATTGATTTATTTAATAAATATATTCGATAGTTTCTTGTATCATCTTTTGTTTATATAAGATAATTCTGAGCCTGACCGCTCGTGGCGCTGATCTTACTTGGCTGTCAGATTTGTTACTAGCAGGTGCGTTTTATGTTTTATTCTCATTTTTCCTATCTTTCTTTTACACCTTCTCCTTCTCTATTCTTTTCTTAATTTTCCTTTCCCACGAGTTATTTCGATTCACTTCTTTTGTCTAACTTAACTTTATATTTTCTTTCTTTATTCTAATATTATGGTTTAGAGAATATATTATTTTATTATTATGTTATTTTATTTATTTATTTTTTTATACACGTAGAATTATGTGTATTCTACTAATATTTAAAATTATTATGAACATTATGTTTATTTTGTTAATCTTTCTTTTTGTACATATCCGAAAAGTCCCCAAGTTTGTGTATCTTGGATCGCTCATAACCCAATACAATGTTGTGGACTCGGAAATTAAACGAAGAGTCCTAGGTGCCAACCGCAGTTATTATAGCCTCAGTCCCTATTTTAGGAGCCATGCTTTGTCTAAGGACACCAAGATTTATTTGTATATAACAATTATTCAGCCAATACATCTCCAAGGCTGGTGAGCACAACTTAATAGTCTTGGAGAGGAAGATTCTCCGTAAAATATTTGGAGCTGTCAAGGTTGACCAGATATGGTGACGTCGAACAAACCAGGAGCTCAAAGTTCTATATAAGGAACTAGACGTTGTCCAGTTTGTGAGGCTCAGTAGATTGAGGTGGGCAGGGCATGTTGCTGGGATGGCTGAGAGTGTTCTACCAAGGAAGATAGTGACAGAGGTACTACATGGAACACGACGCAGAGCAAGACCACGCCTTCGATGGAGTGATGGAGTGGTGATGCCAGGACCATGATGGGAGTGAGGAACTTGATGGCAGCCGCACAGGATCGTAATGATTGGTCAAGGCTGATGCAGGAGGCCAGGATTCGACATCGAGTTGTGGAGCCGAATAAATAATAATAAAAAAAAATTTTATAAAGTATTATTTATTTTGTTTATTTGAAAAATTAACCATCTCACATATTCAATAGCAATGAAAAATGAATAAACTTAAACTATTAAGAGATTTGAAAGGTAACTTTGTAAGATAAGAAGAATGATTTTCTAGGTTGAAAATACATTTTCGGCAATACGAGTAGTAATTCATACGCATTATATACTGTTAGAAAAATTGGAAAGGTTTTAGAAAAAAATATATTTAACAAAAGTGATATTCATGATCTTTATACTTTATAGAAAAGTGATATTCATGATAAAATTTAAAATATTTTCCCAAGTTAAATGTTATAAGTATTGTATTGTGTGTAATGTGTAAAGAGTGTAAAGCAAATTTTTCAGCCTTGTAGATAATGACATAATTTCATTTGTGAAATTAAAAGTTTCACTAATTATGATGTTTATTAAAGTACACGAATATGGGAAAATAGTCTCAAAACTTTGTGCTACATTATGATGATTTAGAATAAAATATATTAAAATTTATATGTTTTTAACCTCAACAATTTTATTGAAATTGACTTACCAGACTTCCTAAAAATAAAATCCAAAATATGTTTTTTTTTTTTAAATTGTTAGTGATTAAAAAAACATTTAATAGTACAAGTAATATTTTTTCTTATTCCTCAGATAGAGATAAATCGATAGAGACAAATCGATTGGCATATGATAACCATGAAGAAATGTATACTTTCTGAGATAAGTGCCAAAAATTCTTAATTTTGTTAATAATTTTTTTTTAAACAAAAAAATCGGACCAGCCTATAATCTTTATGATAAATCCTGAACATTTAACAAAAATTCCCATGATAATCGGATGATATGGCAGCGCATAAAGTACGTAAAAATAAATATTGATTTTTATTTATTATTAAACATTTTCCACACAACGATTATTTTTTTATTTTTGTTATGACGGAATTGTTTTCGTATTTCAGACAAAGAGAAGTTCAACAACTGTGCACACAGTATGTAACATTGTTTATTCTGCCACAATAGATTTTTCTGACCTAGATTTATTAACAGCTGAATAAATAATTTAAAAGGGCTATATCAAACCCTCTAGTTTCTAACCTTGCATCCTCTTCCATTCCTGACAACCCTCTGAGGTGCCTGAAAAGAAAATGGCTACGAGACCAGCTAATGTAAAATGTCATTAGAATGCTACCAATGGGTAGTTGCTCTACACGCCTGTAACACTCCAATTTAACTTAGATCAGATTTACTAAATGTATTATCTAATATACAGTTGTAAATTTCAATAAAGTTATT
>NW_027110325.1:88857-103458 GCF_000696795.3 Halyomorpha halys
TTATTTTAGTATGTATCAGATTCATTCATCACTATTACCTATTGCCCACAACTGTGTGGCAGATTGTAATATCTATCAATAAATAAATCTATCAATCAAAAAAAAAGTTATTGGTTCAAGATAGAAGAGTAAAGGTGACGTGATGTGATTTAGTCGGATTTTCCAAAGTTTATGGTGGTAGTGCAATGTTATTAGATACCTCTAGAAATCCTCCTGCAGGAAGGAGTGTTGAAGTTTCAATTCAAGAGAGAGGGCTCAGCAGGCTAGTAAATCGTTGGTTGAGGGTTGACTAGAACCCAAGCAAATGGAAATCCATTCTCCAGGAGGACACCACAGAAAAGTGTAATCGGCGTTAGGTGACCAGCCAAAGAGGTGTTACCTTGAGGAAATATTTCCCCACCGTTCGGTTAAGTATGGAAGCAAAGTGGGTACTCCCGGACAACTGGCTCTCTCATTTGCTCACGAGGCATGGAGGATTTCAAGCCAAGCTTCGTGTTCACGATATCGACCTCCTATGCTAGTTGTGGTGTTCCGAAGAACGTCGAGCAAACCATCATAAACTGTACCGCCTTTGATGTACTACAAGCCAGATCGCTAGGGAAAACCGGAGTCAACGCTTTCACAGAACACTATTTCCCTGAGGTAGAAACCGAAGAAAACTACCCGTATTACAAAGAATTTTTATACGGGTGGAAAACTATTGCGGGACCAGCCCACTTCAATCTTCGTCAAAGAAGAAAACTGGAAGGCCAGTGGAGGGAAGAAACGTAGGCGACCGAACCTTACAGTAAACAATTGTAAATTGATTCAGCAGTACTTGGATGCTACGGATAAACGTGTTACATGGAAATGCTGCTGCACACCTGCGTTACCAATAGGCAGGGAGGTGGAAATAAAAAAATAAATCTTCGGGATCCCAAGGGACGCCTCTGTTTCCCGTTTTTATGCAGAGTTGAAGTGGCTTTATCCTTCCTACCGTCGAAAGTATTTCCTGGCATTCTTCATCTTCCAAGTAATCCAATCCTGTCCTTCATACATCTCCGAGCTCCTTCAATTCAAATCCTCTATTCGTTCCCGCAATACCCGTTCCCGGTCTTCAGATTTATACACAAGGGCCCACCGAACCGCTGCTTTCGATTGATCGTTCATTACCCGATCTTCATCCCTATGGAACTCCATCCCTTCCAACATCCGTCGCTCCAATACCCTCCCTACCTTTAAATCTCGCCTGTTCAATAATTTCTCATCCATTCAGACCCCATAAAATTGTAAATCCATATAATTGTAGATTTGTATATAAACTATTATATCATTATTTTTACTTCGTTTTCTTTTCTCTATTTTTTATTTATTCATTTTTTTTTTTTATTGTTCAACTGATTACAGTGAGAAAATAGCTTATAATTATTTTTTATGATGACTACTTATACTTCTTTGTATTTTTGTTTAAGTCAGAGGCTCCTCAGACGTCATCTGTCGATTTCTCTTTATTATTCTAAAGTGACTCGTCCCAGAATAAATAAAATATTATTATTATAGATACAGTTGTGAAAATAAAATAGTAAGATAATTGTTATCAGTTCTGAAAAAGTGGTAATTTCAATATCTACTACATACGGCTAATTACCACATTCCATATAAAGTGAAGCATCTAAGATCTTGTACCCAGTCACCATGTTGGAGTCACACTTTGGAACTAGTGACCTTTTATTCCATACTATAGATCTGAATGAAGTTTAAAGCAATATCAACCATTTATCTTCCGTCGGAAAACAAAATGGCAAATGATTAAAACCTTTATAATTCTCCGCTTTTCATTGAATAATAGCAAAATCAATTAAGGCAAAACTTATTTTTATTTATAATTGGTAAACGTTTTTCAATAACAATTGTTATTAAAAAAGCTTGAGAAAAATTATGGGTTTTATAAATTGATTTTATTTTTTAAAAAATTAAAAAATATTGAATCTGTTTTCCAGATGGAGCCTGTAAGTGAAAATTTCTACGCAAATTCGTTATATATTTGTATAAAAATTCGACGAGTATGGAAAAAAATGTTTCTACTCGGGGGCTTTGAGGGCCGGTTGGGACCATCACAGTTTAAACTACGATTTCTTAAACCTCGAATAATATCAATAATTATCAATTGCACCATAACAGTTAACCTTCAAATCTGGTGGTAAATTTTACTTGGCAATGATAGCGGGTTAGACAGATCTAGAGCAAATCTTATAGCAATAAGTAGGTAACCATGCAAGAAACCTTCCCTTGATGTAGTTGGATCTGTTATCACTAGCTGTATTACATTATTCTTTAATATTTATTTTATTATTATTTCTTTCCAAATTTAATAAAATAGATTTGATCGAAATAAATGATTTGATAGACGACGAAGACATTAAAAAATAATTGCTCAGGAAATTATGAAAAAAAAAGTATTCCATCCTCGACCATTTTTACCGTGACCGAATAAATTTTTTTTCTGCGACTTCAACTGTCATAAGTGGTTATTGAATCATTTTAAATTTAAGCACATCACTACCCTTGAAGAATGATGCCGAAACTGGAGGATTAAAATTAATTCCAATAAATCCCACCAAATCACATTTACCCTTCGTCGTAAACCCATGACTTCTTGCCCAACAGTATCGTTTATTAATACTCTTATTCCTGTCGAACAGATCCGTTACTTAGGACTACATCTGGACAAACGACTGACATGGAATCCTCATACAAGACTAAAAAGACAAGAAACTGCTCGTAGATTCCGACTATTACAACATTTACTAGACAAACGGTCTAAACTGCCAATCCATTACAAAAGACTGATCTACATGACTATTATAAGGCCTATCTGGACATACGGAGTTGAGCTTTGGGGCTCCACTAAACCATCATTACAAATCAAGTCATCCATCAGGACCTCAACGTTCCATATGTTGCCGATTTGGCCAGAACCAGATACCATTCCTTCCATGATGAACTTCTCAACTTCCCACTTGTTTCTAACCTGGCTTCTCCTTCATTACCTAATAATCCTCCTAGGCTTCTGAAAAGAAGATGGCCTCGAGATCTTCTCCTCTAGAAATATTATTGGAGTTCTATCAGTGGGTAGATTCTCCACATGTTTGTATCATTTCACTATGTTACCTACAGAAAATTTACTAGTTGTATATTTTTGTATACAGTTGTAAATAGCAATAAATAAATTATTAAAAAAATTTAAGAAATTGCAGAGTTTGGCAGTCATTTCAGTTTCTGGTAACCTTGGTAACCTGAATAACAAAGCTGTAGACAACATGTCGCTAAGTTACCGGAGTTTTTCTAAACTCGGGAATCTAATTCATACAAATCATGGTTTTACCCCAGAGTTGTTGCAACCGGCTCTGAGTGCCATATTATACTGATCCATAGAATCCTTTGAACCTCATTTGATAAAATTTTATTATATTTTTAGTGAAATTTTCATCGGAATTGTATACATGGGATGTTCTAAATTGAAAATCGATTGCTTAAAATATCTTATGGTGTACATACGCTGGATATATCTATAGCGTGTTGGATACGCAACATGCATCAAATAATCAAGTCGTAAAATACCTTGTGCCATATCGACTATTAATCGATAGTTATTGGTCTTGTTCTAGTGACCTCTTTTAGAGAGTGTGGGCGGCCGCACGACACCGGAGTCAACTTTTCATTTTTTATAATTAATGATTTTTTTCTGCCCACGCTGCCTGATTGGATTCGAGTCTATCCTCGTATGAGGATAACGTGTTTTAAAACAAATTATCATCTAGGTCACCTTGATTGGTTCGTGATCGATTGGTGATTGGTTCCTGATTGATTACGATGTACCTGTATCGGTTATGGAGGTTAGTTCAGGAACGACTGTTCTAGATAAGCAAAGAGATAATTTAAAAAATAACCTGTTAATTTTTAACAGTTCTTCTCTGTTCAAAGTTATTAATTATTTATTTATTCACATAAAATATTAGCAAAAGCTAAAGTTGATAGAATTAAAGACCTAGGACCTCAAAGCTTCATAAGTTTTGATTTTTTAATTTATTTATTGAAATTTACAACTGTACATTATAATGCATTTAGTAAATTTTATCTCAGCTATAATGGAGTGAAACAGGCGTGTAGAGAAACTACCCATTGGTACCACTCTAATGACGTTTTTACGTTAGCAGGTCTCGTAGCCATCTTCTTTTTAGGCACCTCGGAGAATTATTAGGAATGGAAGAGAAAGCAAGTTTAGAAATTAATGGGTTTGAGTGCTTAGGGTGTTTATAATGGAAGGAATGATATCTGATTCAAGCTAGATCGGTTACATATGAAACATTAAGCTCTTTATGTATGATTTTATTTGTGACAAAGTAAGGAGCATTGAGGATTTTACGAAGGTTTTTGGATTGTAAGGACTGGATACGAGAGGAATTCGGAGGTTTAATGGAGCCCCAAAATCAACTCTATATGTCCAGGTCTTATTACAGTCATTTATGCATGCAGTTTCCTGTCTTTTCAGTCTTGTGTGAGGATTCAAGGTTAGTCGTTTGTCCAGATTTAGTCCAAGTTAGTGGATCTAGTGGACAGAGGTAAGAGAGACATTATTAAAACACACTGTAGGGCAGTCGATAGGTTTACGATGAAGGGTAAATGTGATTTGAAGGGGTTCTTCAGAAGTTAGTTTCGCGAATCTTTAATTGGTATTTTTCGTGTCTTAAACAACTGAACTATTTCTTAAAATAATTTAGATCTCTATACAGAATCTACAGGTTTTTCACTTCCCGCAAATCCAAGACTAGTATTAATGCTTACTAAAAAAAACATCAAACATAGGTATCTACATTCTTGTATGTTCTTTTTGATTTTTGTCGATAATCCGATTTACATCATCAAAATGAACACAATAAAGATAGGCAAAATGGAAAGATAAGTAAATATCATGATAAGTAATGAAAATTAATAGTATTGGTACTACATAACATTATAAATTCGACGAATCTGTAATTGTAAAAGTCATTAAATTCATCCATCAGACTAACTTAATAACCAGCCTTTAATTATAATAATTATCTATTTAACTTGCCTTATTTTTAAAACTAGAACAGTCAGTTATCTGCTTTTCACCATCCTTTCCAATATCGTAACGATTATTGAACAAATTACAATTGCCACAAATTTAATTATAATTGGTGCAGATCAGTACACCATACCAAAGCTATGACTAAAACAACTAGGCCTTACCAAAGCCAACAACCAACGGGCGTTGATGACCAGGCTGTTAAACGCCCTTTCAAAACTAACAAACAACAAACATTATAAATTCAACCCTTGTTGTTGAATTACATTATTCCAAAACAAATTAATAAGATTAAGAATTTATTTTGGAACATTACAATAATAATTTAGTAAGATGAATCGGGACAAGTAGATCGGGAATAAATCGGGGAATCTTAGTATGCGAGAATGATAATTGGCGAAGAAGGAAAAATGGTGTACTTTTTGGGGAGGAATGTAGCCTCTCCTCGTACATAATGAGACAGAGGCTTAAGTGGCTTGGTCGTGTAATGAGGAAGAGCGAGGAAAGAGTGGCGCTCATAAACTGTACAGTTGCGTTCCGGATAGTGTGCGGCAGCGTGGTCGGCCGATGGGCCGATGGAGGGATACTGTGAGGCGGGATCTGCGACAACTGAGGATCCCAGTTACCCTTACAGAAGATAAAGATTGTTGGCGGCCGTTGAGCAGGCCAAGGGCAGCTTCATGCGCCTGTTGTGCCAGTAAGACAACAAATCAATACTTGTCCCATGTTTTGAGAGGATAATACATTTTTATCTCTTGTTGACTTCTGTGTATGTTGTATGATATTTTCCCTCCAGATTATGATAGTGTTGAAGTAGCTGTGTTAGATTAGAAAGTCCTGACTCCAATTGATGATCTGAGGTACTCTATACCAGAAGGCCTCGAATATGCTTGTACATACAGGTTAGGTAGCTGGATAGGATATGAATTGACAGAATGAGAGGCCCTTGCAGGAAGGAAACTTAACTCAGCAGGGAACTAGCCAGCAGTCGCAAAGGGCATAGTACGTCTTACGGGAACTAGCCATTGGTCCTTATGAAAGAATAAAAGAGGTGACAGGAATAATTAGCATGGAATAAGGACATATATGGTATATAAAAAATAGTGAAAGAATATACTGAATCTAAATGTGTCTATTTAAGTGTGGGGATGAAGAACCCACCCTATGCACACCACGTGAAAATAACGCGCGATGTATATATACATCGCGCGCGGCCTTAGACCTCCAAGATCTGTCAAAAAAATGAGTCTGGTATTTCCTAAGAGGTAAGAATAAACTAGTAAGTTTGAGGTAATCAATCTGTGAGAGGTGCGGCCTGTAAGAAATTACTTTACTGTTAATCAGTATATTACTTTGTTTATGTTTATTTATTTAAATAATATGAGGTTAAGTTTAGAGTGGTATGTGGTTCTATTGTAGACCAGTTCTTTTCCACAATTTGGAGTTCTTTGTAAATGGGTATGTTGGTGAAGAGGCTTTCAGCATCAAATGAAGTTAGCGGGAATTCTAAGGGATATTAATAGTTCACGCAGTTGGAAAGAGTTGTGGATGTCGTAAGGGTTGTCGTGGCTCAGGAACTGAAGAGACGGAAGGAGGAATTGGCTAAGTTTAGAAGATGGAGCATATGGATATGATGGGGCGAAAGGGGGTTGCCAGGTTAGAGAATTTTAGGAAGCCCGTACAAACGAGGAGGTAAAGAATTATAAGAAATTAGCTTGTAGTAGGTGGGACGGTTAATTAATTTATTTTGAAGAAGGGTTTTAATATGCTGATTAAACTTATTCATAAGTGAGCGGGTGGGATCACGGATAGAAGGTAGATAGGTGGATTGGTCAGAGAGGAGTTGTGTAATTTTTTCAATGTACTCAGCCTTATCTAAGATGACAGTCAGGTTACCTTTGTCAGCTCTAGTAACAATCAGTTGGTCATTAGATTTGAGAAAGAATCTGGTATGGGATAAATATCCCTTAGAATTCCCACTAACTTCATTCTTATTTCATTTGATGCTGAAAGCCTCTTCACCAACAACCCATCGACAAAGAACTCCAAATTGTGGAAAAGAACTGGTCTACAATATTTAAATAATATATTTACAATTATGAAAACAAGAGACTTATTTGGAATCCACACAAAGGACTGAAACGACATGAAACTACTCGTAGATTCTGATTGCTACAACACTTACTTGACAAAAGCTCTAAACTTCCCATTCACTACAAAAAATTAGTATACACTACGATAATCAGACCAATTTGGACATAAGGAATTGAACTCTGGGGCTCCACCAAACCATCAAATTCCTCCCGCATCCAATCCTTACAATCCAAAATCCTACGTAAAATCCTTGATGCTCCTTATTACGTCACAAATAAACTCATTCATAAAGACCTTAGCATCCTATTCGTTGCAGATTTGACCCAAAACAGATATGCGTCTTTTCATTCCAAACTCCTTAACCATCCATTAATACTTAATATTTCATCCTTAACAATCCCTGATAATTCTCCGAGGCGTCTGAAAAGAGGATGGGCACGGGACCTTCTAATTTAAATTAATGTTTGAAGTACCACCTATGGTTGGTTCCTTCCCAAGATTTTCAAGTGTATATGAAACATACAACATATTTACTTTTTATATATAAGAAGATGGTCAAAAGTGAAACAAAAGTAGTTTACAACTATTTATTTTCCGACGTTTCGCCCCACTTTGCAGGGCTTCATCAGGGCTGTTCAAAGGAATCGGTTGAACAGGCTTGTTCAATCGCTTGTGAAGAAGTGGGACGAAACGTCGGAAAATAAATAGTTGTAAACTATTTTTGTTTCACTTTTGACCGCAACACTGACCATCTTCTTATATATCAATTTTTACGGTCAACTATATATACATATATTTACTTATTGTATTATTTTGTATAGTTGTAAATTACATTAAACAAATAAATAAAAAAAACAATTATGATAATATTTACATGGTTTAAACATTAGAACATTAAACTATTCAATATTTTAATTAATAAATCAACTATTTTATACACATGGTTAGTGCTCTCTAGTGGACGCGTGATGAAGGAATTAGTTCTTGCGTTGGCTCATAGGTAGCGCCGCAAAAATGGGATGGCTGTAATTAAATCATTGAGCATAATAAATCATTAGAGTACTTGAGAAACCCAAAGATAAATCTTCCAAAGCAATTCATGAGTCTCTTCTGTCTCAACTCTAAGCCTGCAGACCCTCCGTAGACCAAGAAACTGTGGTCGAAATGGGGGAAAACAAGAAAGGATATTATGAGCTGATGGGTATTCTGAGGAATGAAATCATGGAATTTTAGGAATGGTTAAAGTACAGTTATGGATTTGTGGATTATGATAAGTGCAGATATAAACAATGGAACAAAGAGACTTTGAGAATGAGACTGATGATTGATGATGGATTGTCGAAGTCCCTACATTCCATTGCTTACATCTCCACCTGTCGTAACAATCCTGATGAAGACATTATTTTTCGAAACATCGGCACTGAATAAATATTTGAAAACTACAAATAGATATTTTTCCTTCTTTACAGCAGCCCTGACCACCTCCTTAAAATAAAAAAAATTCTCTTCAGTTCCATCAAGTTCTTGATGAAAAATTTCAGTCTTATAATTCGTTTAACTTAATTAACGTTATATCCTTCTTTAACTTCCCCCACTTTACAGAAAAAAAAAAACATAACTCATTGAAATTTTGACAAACTTAAAATGTTATTGTCGTTCCTTAAAATTTAGTAAGATCAGGTTTCATGCCCTTACTTTAAGAGCCATTAAATTTAGACCCTTAAAGAATGTTTCATTTATGCTCTTACTCGATTTCGGTAAGAGAATACTTATTCCTGCATTGGGTTTAATTATTTTCTGGTTATCACCATCTGTGAAATTAAATTATCACTAGCCAACCAAAGTCAAACTTTTAACATTTTAGTTTGTACTGACCCTAACTTATCTTAATTTGTTTTATTTTAATACTTTATTATTTTGCACTGAATATTACATGAATGTTTGAAAACATGGCAATTAGAGCTCATTACATTTTTTCTTTTTTTATCAATAATGTTTTTAAATCTAACACAATACCTTTATTATTCAAATAATCTTGGCAGACTGTGTTCACTCGGTTCCTCTTGATGCTAGCCGATGAACTTCTGCGTTGATTATTGTCCATCTTCAAGTTACCTCCATCCCAAAAACTGTAAAATATAACATGATAATTGCTAATCAAGTAATCAAGAAAAACATTATATAGGATCTTATACAAATGGTTACATTTTAACCTTAACTGCCCTTAACTTTTACTAGAACTTTTAAAACTTATTAAACTTCATAATTTGAAACATTCAAAGGCCTTTAACGTTTCTTTAGCTCAAAACAATTATAGCTATTATTCTCCTATGAATAAATCAAAATGAAAGCAAAAACTGTTGATAGTAATGTTTTTGACTTAAAAAACAAATAAAAATTATACGGAATTAATTTTTCAGTAATACAAATATTTTAAATTTATTATTTATATACCTTATGTAATTAAGTATTTTAAAAATTTATATTTATATTTCTTAAATTATTGAGGTTTTATAAATTATTAAGTGTTTTTAATGACAGTGTAATCACGATAATCTGAACTTCGATACTCCAAACACTCCAGTAATCCAAACTGGTGTAAAATAAAAAATCAATCTCTATAACTGAATAGTTCTATTGTCGTATGTAGTTGTAAAACAAGAAAAAATCTCCAAAATGAATTATTTTTCTTCAGCTTGGGTGTCTATTCTCTCCAATTTCTGGAATCCATTGTTTGGAAAAGAAAACATCCATAAAGTATCAACAAATAACAATGAAGAAACCAGTGGACAGATGATTTTGACCTAGATGCTTTAGTAAATGATACAGAAGTTTATAAATGGGTTCAAAGTTGTGAGGAGAATGAGTTCACATTTAAAACTGATTAAGAAATGTTACAGTGTTACGTAAGTCTACCAATAAAGAAGAAAAAGGTGAAAGACAAGTTGAAGAACCAGCGACAAAAAAGCAGTGTCTCATTTCAATTACTGTCTGAAGTGGGCAACAGAGAATGATATACCATGACAGGAAGTCCTCTAATAAGATCTGAAAGAAGAAGCAGTGAAGAAGTTTCTGAAGAAGTCTCAGCAAAAAAACAATTTTCTTTAAAAATATTAATTTTTTTTATAACTATCAAATTTCCAATAAAATATTTTTAAAAAAATAGTTGTATACATTCGTATTCTTTAATTTGTTAAGACCATTTTTCCTAATAATGAAGTATATGGTCAGAGTGCAGTCAAAAAGAAACAAAAAATAATTAACAACTACTTATTTGCTGATGTTTTGCCCCACTTTGAAAAGTTTCATCAAGGCTGTTCCAGTTGAAAGATATCAAAACAGACTGTTTTGATATTTTCCCCAACATTTTCTTTAATCTTTAGTTTACAGTAATGAAGTAATTCCCCCCTGCAGCAATTATTCCAGATTACAATGAACTTTCATCAATATTTTGTTTTTGAGTTTTATATATGTTTTTAATTATATTCATATAATTTTTAAATTACTTGCATAAATGTTAAAATTATTTTTATGATTCAAAGTTCTTCCATGTCTTAGATTAAGTTGATTATTTTTATTTATGCGTGTATTAAATTTTGTTTTATATTAAGTTACTTTATATATGTTTTTATTAATTTGTTTCAGTTTCGCTAAACCTTTTTTTTATTGTTTATTTACTGCATTCAGTATGTACTCTTTTATTATATCAGGACTTTTTTTAAGTTGCTATAATAAATAAATGATAGGTGAGTAGCCAGAATTTTACTTTGGATGGGACTGATGATTTAAAAATCCTTATAATATTTCTTTTCAAATCTTACTAATTTTAAGGAGTCAAGTAAATTATTATTCCCTCTTTTCAAAATGAATAATTTGTTAGTATATTATTCACAAAGATGGAACAAGAAAACTCATTTTGGTGAATGAGAAGATCCAGAAGAACATCTCAACAACTCTGGCAATATAATATTCTCTTTTATTAGTTAATAGTTTTTTTTTTTACATATAAATGATTTGGTATGTTTCATTTCAATATGTTTATTTGTAGTATTAAACCTAGAAGCAAGCTAACCAATTTTGTTCAGTAACATATGCAGTCACATAAGATATCTTTCAAAGCCAAGATGGCAGCATGTGTCTTGCAAAATGTCCGTTGAGTTTTAACTTCCCACCATAATTGAAATTAATTAGTTCAAGAATAATGTTCATATAGAAAATCACATGAAAAAACTCAAAACTGTTTTGCTACAATCGATGTTCACTTTGAACATTGAGAGAAAGATCACGGGTCATGAAATTCAGTCATTGTTAGGCAGGATAGGTAGGACATATCCTGGATGCAAGAGGTCATGAATATCTTTGGTCTCCCTCAGGGGGACATCTAGAGAAAGAATACATCAAGGAGTCATCTGAGAAGAAAAAGGTACTCTTTGTTTTGGATTGCCTGGTGAGTGGATGTCTCCTGAGAGTGGAGGTGAAGAGAATCTTTTGTTGAACTTTGGAAATAGCATTTTGAGAAAGAAGACAAAATGTTTTGTTTACAGTTAGTGAGTGTTTGTTTGTTGAGAATGAAGAAATAGAGTAATTGGTTAGTGTTGTTAAAATAGAATTGAAGCAGATTTGTAAAGGTAGCAAATAAATAATTTAATATAGTTTTCATAAGTAGCTGAATAAATGTTCTGATTGCCTAGAAACCCGCCCTGAGATTAAGAGTCTATTATATTATAAAAATTAAGTAAATTATAAAATTCTCCTATCTGTTACACGTTTAAGCTTTTCATTTGAATCCAATCTTTTAGATATGTGAATTAAGTTAAAAAATATCAAATTCCATTTATTTTATTGGAGAAGTTTGTCAGGGGGTGCGGTCAGCAAAGAACAACATAAATAAACAAAACCATATTTATTTATTTTATGCCGACGTTTCGACCTGAGTTTCAGGTCTTCATCTAGAACAAAAGAGATAACAACAACATTTAGAGAAACATACAATTGAAAGTGAATGTGATTGTTGTTGATGAGATCTAGATGTGTTGTATCTTCTGGTGTAGTGACGTGTATGTAGATGGTTGTTATCACGTCGTTGGCCCCGTGTTACTGGATTCATAATGAGGTGTAAATAATTGACGGGAATGTGATTGTTGTTGATGAGATCTAGGTATGTTGTATCTAGTCAACTATCTACACCTCTCCATTTATTTTATTTTAAATAACTTGTGAACATTACAAATTATTGTAAGAATCTATTTAAAATTTTATTTTGAAATATGAGAACATTTAATTTGGCTAAAATGATCAATTCTGTGGCTTGAAGCAACAGCTAATATCCAAATTTTATCTTCTAAGAGGAATGAATTTTAAAAACAATGTGAAGGTTTCTGAAACGAGAATGAACATTTGCTATTGTATAAATAAAAAATTGTAAAACGCTCTTGAGACCATTGATGTTTTTGCATATACCTTCATTATTTCACCGATACGTTACTACATTTTGGGTCATTTCATAAGAAATGTCTGTTTTTATTATTTCAAAAAATTTAAAGTGGGATTTGTGGACTTTTGTTGTTTACTACATTTATATTTACAGAATATAATGAACATTTATTATCCTCTCTTTTTTGATAATATTTACTATCATTACGATTGGCTGTACATTGTCTAGTATGCCATCAAATATGTTACGAATTTAAGTTACGAAGTCCTTCCACACCCACCTTATTCGACAGACTTATCTCCAACAGATATCCATTCAAAAATTTGTACAACTTCCTTAAACCAGCAAGAGTGTCCCATGAGCATTTATCTGATGGTAGACAATTCGCACTATTTTTTTTTATATAATTGTTTTTGATTGTGACAAAAATCTTTATGATTACTTGCATTGCAATTTGAAATTGAAATAGAAATTGTAAATTGTAGCTCTTTCATCAGGGGCTGAAGATTCCAGATTTTGTAAAAGATCTTCTTCCCTCGGTTCATGATTTAAAATAAGAAATGCAGGAGGTGTCCAGGTGAGAGAAATGCTCAGTCTTACCATTGTTAGGAGGCTAGAGCAAAACTGGATTGAGTATAGGTGGTGAGGTAAAAGAGGGAGTAACATAAGCAAGCGGCAATAACAACGTTAAAGGGTTAACGGAAGGTAAACAAAAAAGATGAAATACTAGACAAATACAGACATTTATTTTCCAATATGAGCAAAATGCTCAAGGCTACACCTCTCCCAGGGTTAAAGGTAAAATTTTTTAAAAGATTCTCAGGTCAAGAATACAATTTCTGACTTCATTTCTGCTCAAAACCCTGAATTTTTCAGTTCTGAGATTGAAGTTGATAACATGTTAGGGTAAATGTATAGAAATGAAAGGACAAATCTTGAATAAAAATGTTTTGATTTCATAAAGTTGTTTCCATACATAAAATAAATTGAGCGTTGTTGTTGCTGCAAAAAACATAATTAATACTAATCCTTACATTTACTACAAAATTCCTCAGATTCTAAATTTTAAAGGTTTGAAGATACATAATAGAAGGGAAAATATCCTTGAAAAATATGGAATATGTATGGGAGTTCAGGCTATGACATGCTCCTTGCATTGTTCAAGAATAATTTGACAATTTTTCATAGCATGAAATTATTTGTTTTTTAACCTTTTAATTTTGTTATCTACTTTTTTCATCTCACATAATTTTGTCAGCACTAAACCAAAGTGATATATCTGAAAATTTCTGAGAATATTTGTTCTAATTATGTTTCCAGGTATAAGTTAATAGCTGATTTATACTTTTTTGTGTATTTATTTATTGATTCATAGAAGATCTCTACTGGTTTGGGAGAGAAGATTCCTGAGAAAGATCTTTGGAGCCGTTAAAGAGGACCACAGGTGGAGAATCAGAAGCAATGACAAACTAAATGAATTGTATGAAGAGCCTGATATCCTCTGTGCTATTAAGAACAGCAGGCTAAGATTGTTGGGACATGTAGAAAGGATGGAGCACTGTAGGCTGCTAAAAAGGTGCTCCAGGAGGAAAAAGGAAAAGGGGCAGACCCAGGCGTCGGTGGCTGGATAATTTGGAAGATGATCAAACAATTGATGGGAATCGAAAATTGGAGGAGTCTTGATGTAGACCGTGAGGAATGAGGAAGAATGGTGGCAGAGCCCCAGGTCCTATTAGGACTGTAGCGCCCAACAGTGAGTGATTTATTGATTTCATATTGTAATATGCTCTTTTTTAGTGAATAGTATATTTTGATGTTTAAAGGGTTTTGATATGTTTTATTTTATGTATAATTTTAATATTGCTATTTGTTTATCCAAAAAGCAAACTAACCAAGTTTCATTGTTATAATAACTTCGTGATACAAAACCAAGATGGCGGTATGTTGACCAGATTCAAATATCATAAAAACTATTTTAACTCGT
>NW_027110325.1:108178-123945 GCF_000696795.3 Halyomorpha halys
TCTTTTTTATTTTATTTTTAATAAATAAAAATTATTACAACATATTGAAATATTAAGCAATAAAAATGTCGAACCAACAGTCAAATATATATGACGTAATAATATTACTTCAAGAGAAAAACTTTTTTTGAATATGATTATATTATTCATATATGAATACTGTATAGTGGGAGTGGGTAGCTTATTGGTAAGACACTGACTTCAACTAACTAACTTCAAGGGCCTGGGTTTGAATCCGATTGTGGCTCATAATTATTATCTGATACTTGTCACCGTTGAGCCAGCCCTGTAGGTTCAGGAACCCTCCGAGGTCCACCCAGCCTCATAAAGCCCTTAATTGGGTAAAAATCTGGGAGTTGAGTGTGGTTCTGACAAAATCACCTCATTGTACAACCATTGGTTAAGTAACAGAACTTCTTTACAAAGTATTGTACCTCTGACCCTTCATGAGTTGTAGTAGTATGAATTTCTTTTTTTAATATTTGAATATATGATATTATTTATTTTTTGGCTATAGAGTCTTCCATAGTTGCTGATTGTGAGAGAAAGATGTAGCCAATGTAAAGTTTTCTTAAAATATTGTTAGTATTTTAAATGTATCTATATGCTTCTTAAACATGATTGTATAATTTTACAAAATTATATTTTTCCATATTGTTCTTACAATATATTTACCCCTATCAACTAAATTAGTTTTTCTATTTTTTTATCAATTGCTTTTATTTTTGTCTTATTTAATTAAGAAATTTAATTGATACTTAGATGAGGAAATTAATTATTAATAATCATCTAATTTAATAATGTTAGTTGCACAGTTAGACAGTGTATAACTGAATAAAGAATTCTGTTTGGGATATGAATGATTTGATTTATAAAGCACAGAAAAAAATCACTTTTTTTTTTCAAAATTAACAGAAATAAGAAATAAAACCCAATTAGCTTCTCTTTTTTAATATCTAGATAATACTTCCATTTGATTCTCAAAATAACAATCATCTATTCCTGATCTAAACCTCATTATAATTGATTAGGATAAATTATAAGTATGAATGAGATGTTAAGTTCTATAGAAATCACTAAATTGGTGTTCTGATGGAAGATTTTTTTTTTAGAAAGAAATTTATTCAATCATGCTGCCCAATAACATCGGGTTGCTACATTACACAGCATACTGATCAATCCATGATCGGACATTTATAAATTACATTTTTTGATATGATACAATATAATAGAAAGATAACATTTTTTTTTTTCCACAGTATTCTTTTACAATTAATATCAGTCTACAAACTAAATACAAGCTTTTCAATTTATTCCTTTTTTTTCTTTCCCCTCCATTTTACAACCCTCATTTCATTTTATCAACTAATTCCCCTATATAACAAATATTAGAATATAAAAAATAACAAAGTAGTAAATAAATAAAACAACAAATAAGATATGCGATGCATGCATGCCATCCCTCCTCTGGATAACTCCCCCACTCATTAATTTCCATGCATGTGGTGGTGGATGATTCCCATGGAGTCAAGTATTATATTCTCTGTCATCCTAGCCACGTCCTGGACATCGAACCCGAGCTCCTCCATGAAGCTCCTAGTTGTGCTGGGAATAGTTCCACGGGCTCCGAACCAGAGGCCTCTCACGTTGAAGTCTCAAGAATATAAAATAAAATATGAAAATATTTCCCGAATTTAAGAAGAATTAGAAGATTTCCTAGCAGTGTAGGACTCCAACAGGAGTCCTGGGCTGATGTAAGAAAATAAAAAAAAATAAATAAAAGATTTCCTAGTCTAGCCTATTAAGTTAATGCTACGTCTATCCCTGTCATGATATACACAGAGATAGGAAATATCCCCTGTTCAAATGATACTTTTACAAAAAAAAATAAAATAGATATACATATTATTTTAATTTATAGTTTTTGTTATATTCCTTTTTTTTTTTTTTAATTTTTCAAATGACATGTGTTATTTGTAGGAAAAGACTGAGGAAATAATAATTTTCAGTTAGTTTGAAAACTGAAATAATGAAATAGGGTAGATGCATCAGTAGTAGGCACTGATTGAGCAGTAGACACTGGAGATTTAAAATATTTAAAAAATAGGTCATTAGAACGACTTAAGCGTTAGAACAACTTGCTATGGCCATTGTAGCCTGGGGAGTTGAGGCAAATGAAACAAACTTAGCAACCTTAAAACTGCAGTAGCGCTGGTTCAGTTCTAGTCTTGGTTGGTTGACTTGGCAACCCTACGAATGGAAACCTCAATCCTTCTACACTGCTTTGAATAGGTTGGTTACCTAAAGGATAACCTCTCCATATAAACAGGTAGAGATTAAACGAATAATAAAAAGAATTTGACTTTGGCGTCATTTTAAAGATTTATGGGAGTAGGGTGTCTTAGTGAGTAAGGTGCTGCGTTACCAACTCCAAGTAGCCGTCTTTGAATCCGGCTGTAGCAGAGAATTATTTATTCTGTAGCCGTGAGTAAAACCCTGTGGGTTCTAGCCTAGTCTAGTAGTCCTCTGGGGTTCACCCAACCCCTATTAAGTGGATGACCTAAATTGAGGAAAACTCTATTGTTCAAGATACAGTACTTCCTCACAAAGTACTGAACCCTTGACTCTTCATGTGTTGTAGTTCTACAGATTTTAAAGATTCACCTGTGTTGAGTTTCTTTTTGAAAGATTCCAGCAAACAAAGCAGTCTTTGATTGGTTGTATTGGCAATTAACTGAAAACTCACCATGTGAATGTTGTATTAAGTTCAATGTCAAGAAAATTTGCATACTTATTGTTTTAAATCAACCTTCAACTAATTTTTACTATATGCTATTTTTTAGCCTGTAGAAGTTTTTATTTCTATGTTTTGACCCTATTCTAAATTTTCATGCTAATGTTTCATGCCTTCTACTGATGCAAAAACATGTCTCAGTTTAAAAAAAATAATCATTTATTGTTTTTACAAAATCTACAGTAAATTCGCTTGTAGAAAGGTTTACTAACCTGAGACAAGCATTAAAAAGAAAACTATGAGTAAACTATCGCAATTCTAAAAAAGCTTTAAATTTTTTTATAAAGTGTCAACTAATAGTGCATCTATCCTAGGTTAACATTTTTCTTCTCCCATTGAAATGTTCTTTCTTTGGTTTTTGTAATAGGTAAAATCAATCACATTAGAATGAAATTCTTATGGTTCTATTTATGGCAAAATCATTGCCCGAAATAGAGCCATCATCATGTATCAACTATAATCTGATGATTTCATGGGAAATTAATGGAGGAAGGACATTGATCAATAATTTTTTAATTTTTCAGATTTTATAAATTTGTTTATTTTTTAATAATTAAAAGGCAATAAATTGTAAATAAATATGTTATGAACTATAATTTATAAGCTAAACTATTTAATATTTGATTAATTTTTATTAATATATTCTTGTTTGAGAGTGGTTTAGTTTATTTAAAAACAAATTTGATCCTTTTTTCTCAACTTTATTCTTTTCAAAACCTTCCAACGTTTCGATCCTCAGGTCATTTTCAAGGATACCTTTACTTTGTTGTCATTTTCTCTTTTAAAATTCTTAAAAATGCCGGCTAATTGCCTTTGTCCCATCTATAACTTCTTCTATGTAACTCTTTCTTAAATTTAAAACTTGTATTAACCACTTCTCTTCTTTCTTTCATTTACATTTCAAGAAATTAGAAAATGTAATGACCTGAGGGTCGAAACGTTGGAAGGTTTTGAAAAGAATGAAGTTGAGAAAAAAGGATCAAATTTGTTTTTAAATATTTAATATTTCTTAATATAAAGTATAATTTTAGCATCATTTAAATTTATCACTATTCAAATTTGCACAATATAATAAACAGTCAAAATAAAATATTGTAATATCCTCTTTTATGAGTAAATAGTTATATGATCATAAAGAAAATCACATGCAAAAACTGAAAACTGTTGTACAACAATCAATGTTCACATTGAACACGAGAGAATGATCACGGTTGGTGAAAAGTTTGGTTGCTTTGGGGAATGATGTTTCCTGGATAAGGAGGTCCTCATCATCTTTTGTCTAGCTGAAGGGAGACATCTTGAAAAAAAAGACATCGAAGAGTCACCCAAGAAGAAAAATGGACTCTATGTTTGGATCGCCAAAGAATGTATTTCGGTGGATGAAAAGTGAGTTGAAAACTTTTAGAGGACCAAGGTTTTGTTTAAGACAGTGTCAGTTTGTGAAATATAAGTCATCAAAAACCATCAGTCATCATAGAAGAGCATAAATTGTTAAATAAATAGTTTTTTATAACCTAGAATTTTAAGTATATTTGAAAAAGTAGATGTTAATTAACCTAAGTGTCTGTTTCTGATTGCCTAGAAACCCGCTCTGAGATTAAGAGTCTAAAATGTTATAAAATTCTACTATCAATTTAGTATTAAAGCTTTTCATTTTAACCCAAGCTATACTTAAGATATGAGAATAAGTAGAAGCTATATAAAATTCCGTTTATTTATTTAAATTTTTTTTTAAATATTATAATATATAAACATAGGGGCCACTACTCAATAATTTTTTAGATATTTGCAATTGAAGATGTAATTCACTCATTAAATCAGTTCAGTAGCAAAAACACGTAATAGGTTTAGTGGAAGATTATTGATTGACCGTGTGTATAGATGAATGGAATATGGTCCGGGTGCGGTAAAAAAAAACTCAAATAGTAAATAATTATACTATTTTTATTGAGTCAACGTTTCACCCCACGTTGCAGGCCTTCGTCAGGGCTAAAAAATATACAAACACTATAGTTACAAAAAGGAAAAAAGAAAAAAGATAAGTGGAAAATAACAGGGTTATAAAATGAAAAGTAAGATATAATAAGAAAAATTAAAGGTTGTAAATAGTAAATGAAAAGGGTAATAGTAACAGATAGATAAGAGAAGAAATATTAAATTAATTATTAATAAAATATTATTAACAAAAATAGTATAATTATTTACTATTTGAGTTTTTTTTACTGCACCCGGACCATATTCCATTCAGTAATAGGTTTAGCATAGCAGCAATGGATCGGTGTTCCTCATTGTTAGGAGCCAGGTTCGAGTCTGTGGAGGGTGAATAACTTTTTATTTATTTTATGTCTACTTTTACATATAAAGAAACACAATGGAGTTTAAATAAATTGGAAATGAAATGTCATTAATGGCTAGAAACCTTATTAGAATTTTAATTGTCATTATCATTCTTATAAGTACAGAATAATATTTATTACAAAACAATAAAAGTATTTACTGTTTTGTAATAAATATTTTGCAATGAATCGGGTTGCTGCTACGCTAAACACATTATGTGTAGTTGTTTGCTACAGAACTAAATTCAACAAGCGAATTGCATCTTCAATTGGAAATATCTGAAAAATTATTGAGTAATGGTCCCTATAACCATGTGTCTTCATCAACAAGGAAACCGAATCTACCAACCTACATAGTTTGAATTAAATCCGTGACTACAAGACCTTGCAATCTTCTTGTAAGATGTAAAATATACTGACACTAATTAAATATCCTGAAGTTAATTGATAGATTCAATACTCGAGAGAGTTATGCCTCTAAAAATCTTTTTTATGAAGAACCTGAAAGAAATCTAAATATCTTAGGGCAGTTAATTACTATTATATTATTTACTCAATTTATATATATGTATATATAGTTGACAGTAAAGATTTAAATATAAGTAGACGGACAGGGTTGCGGTCAAAAAAAGAAGAACAAATAGTTTAAAACTATTATAATGTCCAACGTTTCGCCCCACTTTGCAGGGCTTCCTCAGGGCTAAAAAGATACAAAATAGAACCAGTATAAAATAAACTTGAATAAACAATGATATACTTACACTGATACTATTTTATGTCTTCCTTCCTTTTATTTATTTGTAATTTCTCATCACTTTCTTTTTACATAATATTTATCCTAGCTTAAATTACCTTATTGTATCTTATTGTTGTAATGTTCTTAGTTTTCTAGCCCTGCAAACGTCGGACATTAAAATAGTTTTAAACTATTTGTTCTTCTTTTTTTGACCGCAACCCTGACCATCTACTTATATTTATTTATACGATTATATTATAAACACAATATATTAAATGACAGTTATGTAATTATAACGGCAGTGAAATTGAAGATCAAGATTTATATTTGGGTTCAATCTTTCAGTTAAATAAATTGATAATGAGAATAAATGCACTGAAAATTCACTGAATTAATTTTTGAAGAAGTTAGTTTTTTTTTTATATATGACTTTACTTCCAAGACAGTTCCTCACAGACTCTTCCTGTGCCTCACAATTTTCAAAATATTGAAAAAATTTTACAGTTACTATGCAAAGTGCGGTAAAAGATTTTTTAGGAGTGAAACAAAGTTGATATTCGTTTTCAGCACCTCGAGAAACCCCTATATACGAATTTTCAGAAAAATTGGAAAATAATTTTTTTAGTTCGAAATTTTCACCCTACATCTTTACATCCTTAGATTTCTTTTTAAAAATCTAAAAAATGGAAATAATTTCAATACTGCACGTCCGATCTACACCAAAATTTGGAATGGCAGTTTTTTAGGGCTCTAGAAACTGCACCAAAAGGCACAAAGCGGGTCTAATTAAACAAATTAGAACCGGAGATATAAAATAGAACATGAGAATTTTTTCCCCTCATTTAAAACACACATTTTTCCCTTTAAAAAAAGCTTCAAATTTAACTTTCTTTGATTTCTGCTGTATGAGCAGACATTCAGCTTTCCAACGGTTCTATAAACGTGACAGTCGGATAAAAGGGAGTGGAGTTATTAATGATTTTGTGAAAAATAGTCGATGGTGGGAAAAAAAAAATGCTGGGATAGAATCAAAATGAAAAATGAATGATTTTTAATTCCTTCCAAAAATGGTATTTAGTACTTTGGGACAACCCTGAAAACAAATATGGTTTCCTTTTTTCTAAGAAAAAATTTACCGAACTACTTTACTCCGAGCCTTACGCTTAATTCTGTATACACTTTTTCTTCTCAAAAATCTCATGATTTTATTTAAACTATCCAGTTTTTATTAGCTAATTGTTGTTATTTCTAGTAATGTTAAAACTACCAGAAATAGTCCTGGAGAATTGGGGGCCTCTTAAGCCTCAGAGCCCTGGAAAGTTGCCCCTTTTGTTCCATCCTTCCTGTTCCTACATCCCTTTTCATGGAATGTTTTGGCTGAATTGAGAAAGCAGTGATCATCTTTAGGAGAACTTAGTATTCAAGGAAGACTACAAGTAATAAAGTTCAAAACTCTCAGTTCTACTAACCCTGGATCTGCCTTATACTTTAAAGAAAATGGAGGACACTTAAAAAATGTATAGTAAATAAGTAAATACCTTTTTTATTATAAGATTTTTTGAAAGATCTTTTTTGGAAGAAATAGAAGGATTTTATGTCAGCAAAAATTATAAATTAATTTTCCATGAAACTATTAAAAATCAAACAATATTGCATTGAGACTTTTTTTTACACCTGACACTTTTTTATTACACAGATGCAAAGATATACTGATGTGAAGATACGAAAAATAATTTTAATATATTTTGAACATTTTTTCTGTAATTGTAGTACATTTGAACAATTATTCATAAATTATACATATTATTGTATTTATATTTGGCCAATTGCTAGAAATGTTTTGATATGAAGATGGTGAAAAGATAGTAAAACATAATTTTTAAATACATTGTGATTTTAATTAGAGTTGGCCATTATTCGAATAATTTTTTATTTAGATGATGGATTATAATATCTGACAAATAGTTTTATTTATGAATGGATCATCCGTTACAAAATATACTTAAAGCTTCTCCTTATTTTGTTATCTTTAATCCGTTTTCAACTCCTGATTAAATTAATATTATCAAAAATAATAATTTGCTTAGTCTAAAGCTACAAGTGTTACCATTAAATGATATCATTGCCTGTAAATACTTCTTAAACAAAGAAAAAAATGATGTGATTAATTTATTATAATTATGGTTTTCCATGATCTTCTTTTATTAGTTGTTTATTTTTGAGTATTTGCATGCAAATCAATTCACCAGTGTTATCAATTTTTTTCAAATCTTCGAGTCTGTAACCATACAATAATAATTAATTGTGATAATAAATATTTGTTCCACATTTGGTAACACTTGCAACAACTTTAATATGAATATATTTTTAATTTACAATCTTAAAATGTACAATCACTAAATATTGCTTAAAATTTATGTTATAATGATAAATATATAAGATATATTTTTTAAAAACTAATAGTCTCAGTGAACAGATTTATTTTAACCTGTGGGACAAGCAAATTATTATTTTTGATTTAATCTACTCATCCATACATGTTCATTGCTTTAAATTTATTTAAGGCAACTGTTTTGCTATTTTATTTTTTTCAAATAAGATTCTGTGAAAAATGAGAGAAGAATAATCATACTACATAAGATTCAATAACACCATAGTATAATGTTGATTAATGAAATTATGAGATAACCTGGAATATATTGTCATTAAATTCAGGACTCTGCATAGCTGTCTAAATGCTGCAACTACAGCTTGCACTGGAATATTCAACGCTGTTTTAATGTTCTGCTTCCATTTGGTAAACTTTGAATCAGTTTGTTTTGAGTTTCTTTCTATTTCTCCTGTTACGTCCATTTATATCCATCAATGCACAACTGAAACGGTTAAAAACAAAAGAAAAAAAAACCTTTAATTATTCTTTGGATTTTATTAAGGTAATTTGTAGTCTTATTAAGTATTTTTAAAGTCAGACTACTTGACTATTTGGTTTAGATACATTATTTTGGTTAACTTTTTGCTTTTACTTCAAATAATTTTCTAAATTTTCAGAATTTACTGATATGTTACAAAAATAAATCCAATATAATTAATTCATGATCTCTACTGTTTGTTATAAAGCAAGAAAATCACATAGATTTACTCATAAACTTCACAAAATCAGACAGCCAATAGGTTTATAAAAACAGACAGTCAAATATCTAGGAATGACACTGCAAGAATTTAATGCAAAAGAGGACATTTGAAAAAGAAAGAAGAAAAATTAGATTCAGGAAAATGTCCTGATTGCTAGAAAGAGATTCACAATTAACAGTTAAAATAACTGGCAATCAAAACAGAAGAAGATAAATATAATTGAATGAGCTTATTTTTAAAAATAGTTCTTTTTTTCAATACTACTTTTCAGTCAAAATATGAAAAACAATGGTATCAATTTTTAATTTTTTTTTCTTCTAAGTCCCATAGGGTTTGGTATATGGGAGGTTGGTAACAATAATGGGTGGAATCTCTTTTATTGCATTTCAAATGTATTATAAGAGGGAAATGAAGAAAGGGATACAAAACAACTGGAAATTGGAAAAGTGGATTGATTCAGCTGTCTGATTGCAGGGCTCGCCAGATTTCATGATATCTGTAGTCAGTCAGTTATTTAGTAGTCCTCATTAGAGCCTGAGACTGTTTATGTGTGTCTGCCTGTCCTGTCAGTGTCAGTGTCCTGAATAAGGGGTTCGTACAGTAATGGAGGCTATCAAAAAATTTGATTTACCTTCTCGAGATCAATTCTGTTACAGTCGACAGTTTGAATGCCGTGTGTATGTGGTAAATATTTGCGCTTTGAAGTGAAGTATGTTTCATGAAACAGGTTTGAGCATACTGCTCTGAAACTGTTGAAGGCTCTTGGCCGTTGGAGGTGCTATAATGGTCAGCATAGGAGCTCCGTAGAGCAGGGCTGGCCTCAGTATACTTTTGTAGACCATTAATTTGAGGCGGAGAGAGAAATTAGGAGAAGTTAGCCGGTGATTAAGCCTGAAAGACTTAATGTAAATCCTAATTAGTTTGATCTTCAAGGGTGACACCCAAATATACTGTGCTCCTGATGGTCAATTCTAACATCCTGCTACCCTATAGATGTTGGGGAGAGGGCACTTCTTCTTTAATTCCTTTAAAGAATTTAAATTTAATTTTTATAAAATTGTATAAGATTAGACTCATAACCAGTAAAATATTTTATGGGAATAATATTTATGTTTCAGAAGGTAATTTTTAAATATGTTGTGTACTTGCTCTGTTAAGATATTAATATGTTTGTTCTAACAATCACTTTTAACAATTAAAAGTGCTTAGGGGTGTCGGGAACAAGCTTAATCTCTCTATTATATAAAAAAGTCATTAGTGATCACTGAGTAATATTTTATTTTAGATATGATTACCATGTAATAATTTATTATATATATAAGGTGAAATAATATAAATAGATCATAAAAAAGGTAGCTTAATTGATGAAGAATGCATTTTGGTTATCTGTATCAAATCAGTCAGATATACAATGAGCAACAAGTACCATAGTACAATTAATTGAACAGTCGCATAATTTGGAAAGTGGGGGTTGGCCCGCCATTGGACAGACAGGGGGTACCCACCTAACAGAGTTAGGCAAAAATTAGCTATGTTTGAAACTAACAGCTAAAATTGTCATAGATACAACATTTATTTATCAATGGTTCATTCATAAATAAGGGTCGTATCCATAGCAATTTTCAACTATTAGTTTCAACTATAGCTATTTGTAACAAATATTATTATTATTATTATATTTGTATCATAAGATTCTTTTGGACACACCCACTCCAATTAATTTTATATCTTGATTTTGGTTGCTGACCACATCCCCTAAATAATAATCTCATTATATCTTTCTGGCCTTGCACTGAACACAATAAACTTCATAGGGTGTAGTTGTATATGTATTTTAAAAATAAATATTAAAAGTTATATACTGGAAGATTATTGATTGACCGTGTGCATAGATGTATTCCATTCATCTATGCACACGGTGCATAGATGAATGGAATATGGTCCGGGTGTGGTAAAAAAAAACTCAAATAGTAAATAATTATATTATTTTATTGAGCCAACGTTTCGCCCAACATTGCAGGGCTTCGTCAGGGCTAAAAAAGATACAAACACTAAATGAAAAGTAAGATATAATAAGAAAAATTTTAAAAAAATCTAATTTAAATTAAATTATTATTTAAAACCTTTAATTTTTCTTATTATATCTTACTTTTCATTTTATACCCCTGTTATTTTACACTTATGTTTTTCTTTTTTCCATTTTGTAACTATAGTGTTTGTGTCTTTTTTAGTCCTGACGAAGCCCTGCAACGTGGGGCGAAACGTTGGCTCAATAAAATAGTATAATTATTTACTATTTGAGTTTTTTTTACCGCACCTGGACCATATTTCATTCATTAAAAGTTATATTTTTATTTTTATCAATTTGAGGAGAATATGAGGCAATTAGAATGAAGATGGTGTTTATCTGGTTTTGATACATTAGGAATGTGGAATGCTTTGTATTCAACACTTGAGAAAAGGAATAAAAGGACTAGTGATGTTTAGAACAGCTCAAAAAGTATCTTGCAAAATAAAAAGATATTTAAATTTTTTTTTTTAAAGTTGTTTATATTGCTACATTATTAAAATAAACCCACCAATGTTCTGGCCACCGTATGAAAAAACAAAGACAAGTGTGTACATATGTGCGTGTGTAGCAGAGCATCTCCTTGCCTTAGTCCATTATTTAAGCCAAATTCAGAAGAGTGTTCGGACTGTATGTGGACTCAGCACCTAACATCTCTCATTGTCATGTTCATAAGGTGTATAAGCTTTGAAGGAACCTTTCTTCCTTCATTTCTCTAAGTGTCTCGTATAATATAGGGCGCTTTACACTGTCATACGCTTTCCTGAAATCAAAGAACAAGTGGTGGGTAGGAATCTTATGCTCATGGGCCCTTTCCATGATTAGTCTGAGGGTATGCATTTGGTCCACCGTAGATTTCCCTCTACTGAAGCCAGTCTGGTACTGCCCGATTTCGTGTTCTGCATGCGAGGTCAGCCTTTGGTAGAGGATATTGGAGAATACTTTTTAAGCACAGGGGAGCAGCAATATTCCTCTGTAATTTGAACATTCCAATTGTTCTCCTTCCTTATGAAGAGAGCATATCAAAGCACTGCTCCATTGCTGAGGCATCTTCTCCTGAACCCATATATTGAGGATCAAGCCATTAAGTGTCCTGTGCAGTTCCTCTACACCATATTTAAACAATTCTGCCGGCAATCAATCCTCGCCCGTTGTCATATTTTCGGGATTGATTCCACAACATACCTAACATACGCCTACCATTGAAGTATCTCATACTTATTGTTCAAGAGAGTCCCATCTTCTTTTCTGCATGCTTAAAAGAGACTTTACCATAGTTCACCTCCTGGAAAAAGAGCTTGTTTTCATTTACACTCTTGTGAGCTTCTATTTCTTTTAATGCCTATATCTTCCATAATTTCTTCTTTTTTTACTAGTCCATTATTTTTTTTTTATATATATAGTCACAAGTTATTTTGTCATTTCAGGAACAAAGAACTCTCTGCCCATCCTTATTTAGAGTAATTGGATTTCAAAATTGTCTTGGTGATCCATTAGCCTAGTCCTTAAAAGATGTTCAGATTGATCCTGTAAGGATAAAAGGCATCCATCTTTGGTTTTATTGTTATCCCGACTGACCATTTGGAGGTTTAAACTATTCTATATATAGCTAAATCAGTCTCTAGATGAATATGTTTATTTTTAAGCAAACTATGAAATTAGGAGAAATTCACTACCACAATGAAAATATTTCCTTTCAAAATCCTTATTCTAGCAACCAATATTAGCGACATACATTTTAAGGACATCTGCAAATCTATCTCCACCATTTTTACAACCTGGTCTAAGAAAAAACAACAGTTCATCTCCAAATTCAGTATCATCTATCAAAAATCTCAAGTTCATAAAATTACCCCAAAGGTGAAGACAGAGGGGTCCATTACGTTTCTGCTCATATCCCCTCTAATGTTTACAATATTATAAACTTAAGTCCCAATTTTTCCAGCCCTAATTCTTCGCTAAAAATTATTTCTGTACAGCTCACTAATTTATAACATATTCATAATGACCCCCTTTCCCACCATTTCATTGACAATATTTTTAGAAATGTATATTGTTTTTTATTTCTCTGCTTTCTTTGAATTTCTCCTTCCTCTACCTTTTATCGTTTCGGGGGACCCAATGGATGGTTGCTCTCCGGGACTACATACCCCTTCGTGTCTACATGAATGGTACCCGATAGAACTAAGTTAACTTCCTGCATGACCCGTTGGCTAGCTCCCTTCTGGTCAAGAATATCTAACCTTATTGGAGTTAGATCTTACTCAAAACACTTCGATAACCCCCTTCGTCTTATCACTTTTAATATCACTTCTCTCCCAGTCAAACTAAGTAAATTAAAAATTCCTTTCACCTCCGCGATCTATAAATATCCTTCAGTGCCCTTTACTACTACATCTTTGTTTCTTTTGACGTAGAATTTTTTTTCACTAATATTTCCATAGACAAAGCCCTCCTTATATTTATTTTTATACTATTCATTTTAATAATTATAAAAATATGAAAAGAAGATTTATTTTGTGAAATGATTAATATACGTTGATAAAATATTTTCTATTTGTATGCTAACTATTTTCATTTAATATGAAATTTAGATTAAGATTGGATAATAATTTCGTTCATGCAAAAGTTATAAGTGTATTTAGAAACAACCGAAACATTAAAGTTAAGTCACTAAGTGAGGTTAGGTCGATTGTTTATAAGCGATACTATCTAAGAGTGACGTCGATTCAAACAATACCAGACGAATTAAGATGTCGATAGCATAGCCATCCGGATCGTTCATCAATGATCGTTCACTGCGGCTAATGCTTCCTTTTCAGGTAGCTCCATTCACTGTTTATTTATAGAACTAGTATCGTCGCTATTGCCTCATTTAGATTTTCTTTTACCTCTTTGGCTTCCTATCCCCATCCAACTCCCTTATTGGTGCTTTTATTACAATTTTTATCGACTCAGTTTATGATGAGAAGTTGCTTATTTATTGCCTTCTTCTCTGGGCCAATGGCTAAGAATATATTCTATGAATAAATCGGTACAAGATATAGAAGGTCAGGTAAGGTACTATTCACATACTACAAAATGAAATATCTTATCCAAAATAAGAAAAAAAATATTCGCTAATCCTTAAAAATGTTAGTTCAAAATTTAAACACTAATTTCAGTAAAAAAAAAAAAAATTAAAAACAGACGTATAGTAATCTCTAGTTTTGAGGATCTTCTAGGTGTGAGCTATAAATATCTAAAAAAATCGATACAGCAGTATTCGATATTCGATATATACTCTATGCCAGAAGCCCTGTACAATGCGTGTTCAAACAGGTTAGTTTTTTTTTTTTTTAGATTTTATTTATTTAATACTAGATCAGCCTGGTGGACCTTACATCTTTGATATAACATTAGATTTGTTTTAACAATAAGTTTATAGAGGGGGGATATAGTCTCGTACAAAAGACACCCCTAACTATATACAAGGTTATAAATAAAAAAAAAATTAAGATAAAAGAAATAGATAAAAATAATAATTTTTAATAAAAAATAAAAGTAAAGATAATAACTAAAATAACGGCATTCGTAGACCTAACAAAACAAACAATTGCCCTCTAATGGGAAAAAAGTTAATATGAAGATAAAAGACGAAAATAAAAAAAAAAATATATAAGTATTGACAATAGAATAGGCAAATATAGAATCTACAACAGGATGTCCTGCCGCAGCTTGGGATTCAATCTTCAGGCTGTGGTTGGGTTTTCGAAGCTGTAGTTCACTGTTTCTGTAACTGTCGGTAACCGGGAGTGGAACTTCACGAATCGTTTTTGATGTTATTTGACTCCATTTGCAATTCCTGAACTATAGGCTATTTCTTACAAACCAAGGAGTATCCACTGCGATTCTTAGGATTTTATTTTGAAAACATTGCAATTTTTATTTTTTAAAGGATATTGCTCCCTAGACTTCATAGGCGTACATCAGGAATGGCCTGAGAACTGTTTTAAAAATAAGAACAGTCGTTTCTGGGTTTAATTTGGATTTTCCATTTAGGGTAGAACATAGTATTACAGGTTAGGAGATGAATTGACAGGATGAGTTTTATGAGAACTAATTGTAAATCCTCTCAGGATGGAAACTTCACTCCGTAGGAAACCAGCCCATCGGTCTTGAAGGGGATGACAAGTCCTACAGGAACTAGCTTTAGGTCTTTACGAAAAGAAGATAAGGTTTAGAAAGTAGGAGAGGTCCAGGTAGGAGTGAAATTTAAGTCCAATATACATTTTAAAAAATGTCAAGTTGGCGCTTAGTCAAGTATCTGGGCTTTCAACGCCATCAGGAAATGCCACGTGTAAGATGTCAGTTTTTAGAGGATTTCTATTGTAATCTTACTGTTTCAAATAATACATTTAGAATTATAACAATATATAACATGGTTATTAATTGGTAAAACCAAAGTATTTACAAGAAATAATAAATATATCAAATTATGATATCTGTGTGATGAGTTGTTTTTTAATTTTAGTTTTAATTTTAATGCCTTTCATCCATCAGAAATAATGAACATCATCGACCAATTACCTTCTAAAAAAGCTCCTGGCCACGATCTTATCACAGCACACATTCTGAAACAGCTCCCTCGTAAAGCCATTCTATTCCTTACCTATATCTATAATGCTACACTCCGATCCACCTATTTCCCTGACCCTTGGA
>NW_027110325.1:125055-128484 GCF_000696795.3 Halyomorpha halys
AAATTAATGTTTGAAGTACCACCAATGGGTGGTTCCTTCCCAAGATTTTCAAGTGTATATGAAACATACAACATATTTACTTATTGTATTATTTTCTACAGTTGTAAATTACAATAAATAAATAATAAAAAAAAAAGTTTTAATTTTAATTTTAGTTATGATATTACTTTTACAATTGTTATGTTCTGAAGATAATTTGACATGGACAATTGGTGAGTAATGAAAAACGATTTAAATGAATTGTTAAAATCAATAGTGAGGTATGTTAAGACATTTTAGTGTTTTGTGTGAAGGAATAATATTTAATAATATAAAACCATTTTTAAGTTGTCCCCTTGATAATGGCCTAAGGGCCGAAACGTTGGGGATTGAACTAAATTTAGCTTTGAGTATAGGGATCATTTGAAATTGAAGTTGAAGTGTATATATGTCCAATTATGGATTGATGGGTTCGCTGTGTGTTATAGCGACACGATGTATTTGGGCACCATGGCCAATAAATCATTTCTGTCTAGATTTCTTATATCCATTTTGCCATTTATTCTCACTAATATGATAGAATACTGATTCCATGATTAATAAATTAGGTAAGAAATTAAAAAAAAAAATTAAACTGGATAAAAGGATTATTTGTTTTAGAACGTGGTATTGCAAAGTTTAAACAAAAACGTAAAAAAGTTAGATTAGAGGAAGATAGTCCGAGTCGTAGTAAATAAAGCTCTCAAAATTTCAGGGCCTTATAAACAAACCTTTTCAGATAAAAATAGGGCTAAGACAAGGTGACGGCTTGTTTCCAATACTTTTCAACATAGTCCTGGATAATATCATGAAGGAATTCAATCATGCAAAAGCGAGTTGTTTGGCATTTGCCGACGATCTCGCACTGCTGGCAGAATCAGAGGAAGAGGCTATTAGTCAAATAAAATTTAGAAAAACAGTTAAAATTAACAATAAAAAGAACCTCTCTTCCAATCCAAAGGTAAGGAATTACAATGTTATGATAAGGACTGTGATTTTATACGGGGTAGAGACCACATGCTTACCCAACTTGGAATAGCTGCTAAAAATAGGAAGGAGGATCTTAAGAAAAATCTATGGGTCCAGGAAAACATAAGAAGGTTACAGGCTAAGATCTAATAAAGATAACACAAATAAGTTGAAATAACTTATTTAATAGTGCCAACGTTTCGGCCGAAATTTCTAGCCTTCATCAGGGCTGACAGTAGCTGATCAAACAGCCAAGATCCGCGCCACTAGCGGCAAGCGGCGTGACTCAGTTCTAGAAATTCTGTCCGAAACATTACAACTATTAAATAAGTTATTTCAACTTATTTGTGTTATATTTTTACTGCACCTCCACAACAAAAACAATCATATAGAAGTGAGTTGTTTGGTATTTGCCGACGATCTCGCACTGTTGGCAGAATCAGAGGAAAAGGCTATTAATCAAATAAAAACCTTACAAACAATAGTAGACAAAGCAGGTCAACAAATATCATATGAAAAATAGAGCTCATGACTACTGAAGTAAATTTCCAGAAAAAAATAGTAAACACTGAATGTGGAAAAATAAAAGTGACCAGAAAATGTAAGTACTTGGGAGAAATAATTTGTCACGACGGTTCTGAGAAAGAGAGCATCTGAGGGAAAACCAGCAAATTAGAGAATTTAAGCTTTCAAACAAAAGAACCCCTCCTCCAATGCAAAGTTAAGGCATTACAAAGTTGTGATAAGGCCTATGATTTTATATGGAGTAGAGACCACATGGTTAGCCAACTTGGAAAAGCTGCTAAAAATAGAAACGAGGTTCTTAAGAAAAATCTATCAAAATATCACAAGAAGGTTACAGGCTGAGATCTAACAAAGAAATCTACAGAAACATCAAAGACCTGGAAACCAAGATGAGAGTCAGAAGGCTGATGTTCTATGGGTACATGAAGAGGATGAAGGAGGAAAGGTTGAATAAGAAGATCTTTAAAAAAATGTTTAGCTACAAAAACATAGGAGGATATACGAGGCAAATGAGAGAGGAATTAAAGAGACTTAAAATTTCAGATAACGACTGTCTGGATAGAGATACGTATAGGAAAACTTTGAAAAATCTCACCAATATTGGAAGAGGAAAAAAATGGGTACGAAGGACGATGAAGCTGCGATGGGAAGAAAGAAAATCAAGACTTCCAAAGAAGCCTAACAAATGATATTTTTCTTAGTGGCTGATATGTAATAAAAAAAATTATCAAAATAGTAAAGAAAGCTGTTTATCGTTAACCAACGTTTAGCCCAACTTTGCAGGGCTTCGTCAGGGCTGTCTAGTGGTAGTACAGAACACAACTGATCAGTTTGCTGACTTATACTACTTTGATAGCTTTATTGACCGCCACACCTTTCTTCCTAATGTCTACTTCATAGGATCAACCATCTTCTACCAATAAGTAAAAAAGTTAGTTTTATAAAAAGGTAGTGCGCAATAAAAAGCCCTGGTGAATGTATAAGCACCTGATATGCAATCCCACAGGGGGCCACAATGTTCTATAAATATTCCCTTTGAATTAGACAGGAAAGGATATTTTCGTTGTTTAAACCAATCTATTCCTGTTCCAGGCCGCTCTTGGGAAGAAAACATTCCGCCTTGCAAAGTCTCATGCAATTTTTGTTCAAGTATAAATGTATAGGTTTAAACAACTTTTTTTTTTTTTGAAAATTTACAGTTTTCATCGTTATAAGAATTTTTTTAAAAGGTTAAAATGTAATGGTTACAAATAACAAGCAGTTTACGATTTTTTTGTGAGGACTAAGAAAGAGCTTGAACATGTTAAAAAAAATTTTTTTCAACGGAAGATATGAGAAATACTTTATTCATCTATGCTACCTAAATACATCAGGTTGCTATCTCACACAGCATACTGATCAATCCGTAATCGGACATAAAAAATAAAATAAAATAAATTATATGGTATAATAAATATAAAGAAAACAATTTTTTTTCCCTACAGTTTCCTTTTACAATCAATTTCGGTCTATACACCAAATACAAATATTTCAATTCATTCCTTTTTTCTTTCCCAATTCTGCTCCTCCGATTTTACTATTTCATAATTTTTTAATTCACCCAATCAACAAATACGCTCTCCCGAATTCACCCTCCTAGATCCTCTCCAGTGACACACTAAACAAATTCACTATTAGACGGCAATGTGAGATCAGACCATCATTCATAGTCACAGCAGTAGATCAGTTTACCTATCTCTATACAAACAAATAGATACATTTTACGAGAATAAGACTAACACATAGATTCAAAGGAAAATATAATAAAAACCCAGTTACAAGAAGTACTTGAATGGATAAATAAGTTTGAAAAAAAGATATATATATATATATATAAGTT
Organism: Halyomorpha halys; assembly: GCF_000696795.3. Classification (NCBI taxonomy): domain Eukaryota; kingdom Metazoa; phylum Arthropoda; class Insecta; order Hemiptera; family Pentatomidae; genus Halyomorpha; species Halyomorpha halys. The sequence goes on from NW_027110325.1 coordinate 128,447, forward strand.
ACGGACTGTCAGCTGACAGGTCCATATCAGCTGATCGA
>NW_027110325.1:128549-132276 GCF_000696795.3 Halyomorpha halys
TAATTATATTATTTAAAAATTTTTTGAGACAAGGTAATTATTTTTTAAATAAATCAAAAATTAGTATCCAATTCTGTCTCAACACTTTATTTCTCACTAGTCCAACGTTTCGGCCATTCTAGCCATCTTCAATACAAAACTCCTCCTCACTTTACAATTTCTATTGCAGGCTATTCTGCCAGGTCATTTTCTTTATTCTTAGCTCTAACCTCCCTGGTTATAAATGGTTTGTTATATGGTGGTGTATTTTATATTGTTGATAATTTTATAGAGAAAAATAAATGTTAATGTTTTTAAATTTTAAATAAATAGGTTTTGAAATTAAAATAAAGAAAATGACCTGGGCAGAATAGCCTGCAATAGAAATTATAAATTAATGTGAGGAGGAGTTTTGTATTGAAGGTATGTTATATTATATAGTGAATAATGATGTTGTTGTAAATGTTTAAAAATGAAGATATAATATAAGCTGTTGAATTTGAAGATGTCCTTGAAGATGGCTAGAATGGCCGAAACGTTGGACTAGTGAGAAATAAAGTGTTGAAACAGAATTGGATACTAATTTTTGATTTATTTAATAAAAATAATAATAATAATAATAAAATAAAAGCATTTCATTTTAATCCTTTACACTTGGTTGTCCTCTCTGTGGGAACAGAGAAATTTAATATCGATAACGGAGAATGGACTTATTCCACCGCAGTATTTAGGAACTGCATGTTTTCCTATAGTTCACTATTAAAGTGGTAAACTATGATCAAAATATGATAAAAATATCTTGATAATATATGAATATGATAAATAAATCAACTAGTTTTACGTCGAAAGAGAATATGCGGAGTGAATTCAGGGCGAACTATACATTTATTTGAACGGTTTTTTTTTTAGGACTGGTAATTTCTGAGATACTGGGGGTTATCTACAGGTGACTAATCGATTCTAACCATAGTGAGGAGTCAAGTTTTTCATTTTTTGGGACTGCCACTCAATGAAACAAGTCAACACCCCAGGCCGGATCCGAGCCGGTGCCACTCGCAGATCTCAGATAGGTAATACAGCGCTTAACCACCTGAGCTACGGCCTTTTTCTAATCCGTTATGCAATATGTAGAAACCAGAAGTTTTGTCCAAACAGCAAGAAATCAACATCTTGTAAATTTATTTTGACAAATATCAAGAAAACTATAACTCTTAAGAAGATAATCGTCAATAACCTTACATAATAGCTTAAATTAAAAATTAAAAAGCTTTAATTTTAGTGCTACTAGACATTTTTTACGTCTAATGATTCCTGAGATATGGATTTCCCAAAATTTACTAAATACTGATTTATCAGAACATTGTTTATGAAACGTTGCTTTCTAAAAAAGTATATCTTGGGAACTATTGGACGTAAATAGCTCTATTAGAACTTATATTTTAGTAAATTTACTCTAATTTAAATTATGTTCTATTAAGTTTATTAGTGTTGTTGGTAGTTTTTAAGATATAGAGCTCCGATTGAAAAATTAATTATTTTTATGGTTTTGAAATAGCCGCTAATTTTTAATCCCCCTACCTATACTTGGCAGACTCTTTTATAATTTTTATATTCTAATATTTGTTATATAGGGGAATATGTTGATAAAATGAAATAAGGGTTGTAAAATGGAGGGGAAAGAAAAAAAAAAGGGAATAAATTGAAAAGCTTGTATTTAGTCTGTAGACTGATATTAATTGTAAAATAATAATGTGTGGAAAAAAAAAATGTTATCTTTCTATTATATGTATCATATAAAAAAAAATGTAATTTATAAATTTGTATATGTCCGATCACGGATTGATCAGTATGCTGTGTAATGTAGCAACCCGATGTATTTGGGCAGCATGATTGAATAAATTTCTTTCTCTCTCTCTCTCTAGTCAAAATTGATGACTAGTAATTATAAATAGTTTTTATTGAAGTAATCAGAAATTGGGGTGAGATAACTGCCTTTTTATCTTCCCGGCTCTTGTACTAATAGTGTATATTTATGTTCTTTGTGTCTGTTTTATAGTTTACTGTTTGTTTTATAACTACGTGAATTGCTTCTAAGATACTTCTGCTTTTGGTATTTGGTCATGTCTATTTTATTGGGGGGAGGGGGAGTGGTTTTGAAGTGAAATGTATCGTTTACAGTTATACTACGGTTAGCCAATCCTGATCTGTTAAGTTCTTAAAACATTTTTACAGTTTTTGTCATATTTTATCCTGGTTTCAAGTTTTTTTGAACTTGTTTCCAATATATATTCTACCACAATTTTCTTCACGTTCTTCTAATTTCTCATTTATAGTGAACAACTACAAATCATGTAGGATTTTTTTTAGGTCTGTAAATTTTTCATATTTTAGAACCCGGCCATTTTGTTCATTTTTGTTTTCGTTCGAAGACTAAGAAATATTATTTGCGTTTTTATAACATCGAACTCATTGTATCCCCATTAAATGGGGTAATCAAATTTTACTTATCTGAGCCCCGTTTTTCTTGACACCTTTACCAAGGTGCTTAATTCCTATGAAGTACTTAATCGCTTGGATAATATTTTTCAGTGTAACTCCTTACAGAGATGTTGTACCTCTATTTTTATAGTATCATAAAATAAATATACTGACTAGTGCGCAAAAAATGAAAATGTAAAAAACTCCTTTTGGTATGGAAGATATGGAATTTAATCCGATTATAAAAATAATTTTTTTATACGTTTTGTAACATTCGAAATTTTGGCAATTAGCATGATCTCATTGACAGACTATTATTTCTTCTTAGCAACGCAATAAAGATTCAAAAAAAGTACTTTCAAAGTTTTTATTAGGTGATGTCAGTTTTTTTATACTAACTCCATCATAGGGAAACTACTATGATCTCGGTCCGTTCCTATTCGTTCAGAAGGTTTAAAACGTCAGCTTTAGCCCGACACGTAATAATTGTTATCTGATTGCTTATTGGTAATTACTTATTTTTTGTTTGCTTTCTGTTTGCCGTGTCATATTGATTCTCTTGAGGTTACATAAACAGACCTAGAGTTTATTATTTTTTAAATATTTAAATTATAAACAATTAATTAAATCATTAATACGCTGCCTAAATAACTAAATATATTAGTTTATATCAATTAAGTGTTATTTAATTAATATAGCAATTACGAAGCATTTAGTCTGCTGGTAAAAAAATATTGTATTTAATGAACCAAACCAAAGATAAAATGGTTTCAATTTCTTTTTTTACTGTGACAAAGCGTAACGTATCGCACACAATTTATTAATATCGATAGGCTATCGATAGTAATCAACGATAGGCTATCGATTGCATTCACAGGCAGGAGACTGAAGTCCATTAATCAAAGTATTTTCCAGCTGTAGCAGAATAGAATGCTTCTTTGTTATGCGAAAACAATAACATTGCATTGTTAGTTGTTCACTAAGTGGACACAAAAAGTCAAAAAAAAAACATCCATGATGTTATTATGTAATATAATGTTTTAATATTAATTTGCAGTATAGGACTCCAATGGGAGTCTTGGCCAAGAAAAAAAAAAAAAAAAAAGTTAATATTAATTTTTACGTATATTTGTTTTGTTTTCTTATGGTATTTGTTATTTATTTATTTTTTGTGTATATTTATATATCTATTACTACCTATCTATTGCTTCTGTTATAAATTATTTTTATCAATTATATGACATTATATACATATTACGAGTTTATATTA
>NW_027110325.1:132411-136162 GCF_000696795.3 Halyomorpha halys
GAGAGAGAGAAAGAGAGAGAGAGAGAGAGAGAGAGAGAGAGAGAGAGAGAGAGAGAGAGATATTAACAGAAAAAATAAATAAATGAATAAAGTATAAAACGAAAAGATCCAAAGCGATGAAACAAAAAAGTCATATCCTATCATAACATATTTACATGTTATACCTATATATTGTATGATTAAAAACTCTGATTGAAAAAAAATGCTTCGCAGTTGCTAGATTAGTTATGTAGATAAATTAATTAAATAAAACTTAATTGATATAAATAAATATATTTAGATATTAAGGCATCAGATTAATGATTTAATTAATTATTTATTATATATATTTAAAAAGAATACACTCGAGGTCTGTTTATGTAACCCCAAGGGAATCATTATAACACGGAAAACAGAAAGTAAACAAAAAATAAGTAATTAGCAATTAGATAACAATTGTTACGTGTCGGGCTAAAGCTGACGTTTTAGCGTGAGAAACGGGTTTCACCTTCTGAACGAATAGGAATAGACCGAGATCATAGTAGTTTCCCTATCGATGGAGTTAGTACAAAAAAACTGATATCACCTGATGAAAACTTTGATAGTACTTTTTTGAATCTTTAATGTATTGCGAATGAAGTCGTAATAGTTAGTCAATGAGATCATGCTAAAATATCAACTGTTTAAAAAAAAAAAATTATTTTTTAATTCTGATTAAACTCCATATCTTCAAAACAATAGAAAGCCTAATAGAACATAATTTAAAGTAGAGTAAATATAATAAATTATATGCCCTAATAGAGGTATTAAGTTCAATAGTTCCAGAGATATAATTATTTAGAAAGCAACATTAAGCATACAATGTTCTGAAAAATCAGTAGTTAGTCAATTTTGAGAAATCCAAATCTCAGAAGTCATTAGACGTATAGATGTCTATTAGCACTCAAATTAAAGCTAGTTTAACGTAATATAAAGTAGTTTATAGTTTATAAAGACCTTTACCTTCGAAGGAATAGTAGTTTTCATGATATTTGCTAAAATAAATTGATTTATAGTTGTTCGGACAATAAGTTGATTTATGAAAAACTTCATTTCAGAAACTATTGGACGTACAGATGTCTGCCAGCACTCAAATTAAAGCTATTTAAATTTACTCTAAAATAGTTTATAATGTTTATCTTTGTAGGATAAGTATTTTTTATGATATTTGACTAAATAAATTCACAAACTGTTAATTTCTAGTTGTTCGTATAAAATATTTGATTTATGGAAAATCTTTTCAGATGTCTAGGAGGATTATTAGGTAGTGAAGGAGAAGCCAGGTTAGAAACGAGTTGGTTTGGGTGATTGGGAAGTTTATTATGGAAGGATTGGTATCTGGTTCTCGCCAAATCGGCAACATAGGGGACATTGAGGTCCTGATGTATGATTTGATTTATTTTAATATTTGAATAACAAAATCTAGGTGATCTCTTGTTGGAAAACGTTGATGTAGAAGACAGCTTTCGAGGCAGCAGAAGATAAAAAGAACAAGTTAGACATTCACAATCGATGGCTATTTAATATTTAATGACCAGTAATTATTCCTTAATTATTAAGTTGAAGCTATTAGCGCATGATAATAACATAGTCGGTGATATTTTAAAACGGGATTGTGTCTTTATTTATAAATATAATTGAGTAATTTAAAAAATCTCACGAAACAATCATAGGATGTTTGCTTATTGATCATTTTTAAAATACCAGAAGTAAAATGATAACTCTAAATTCTATTATTTAGTCTTTGTTTACTCACAATGTATGCTAGACTTGCGGAACGCGACTAACGTAAAACACAAGTTAAGGAACCGGTATTATAAGTTTAAACAATTGCCCCTTGCCCAACTATAGGTTCAGTCACTTTAGACGTATGGTTGCATATGTTCACATTTCCTTGCAATTTTATAGAAAAGAAATCCAATAAAAACAACTAGGTTCCCAGAAGGCCCTTGAGACCCTTCTAACAGCCCTTTCAAGCCCTTAGTATCCTATATCAATAGCAAGGGCTGACACTTAGGCAGGTACATGCTGTCATCTCACAATGGACTTGCATCAGTCTTACTATTTTATGGTTAACATATGTAAGTCAGTACACACAAGTCCTTTGGTCATGGTCTCTTTCTTACTTCTAAATTTCATAGGTTCTCTAGACCCCGCCTAGTCTCCTAAAATTATCCGATTGGTCAAAACCCCTTCTCCTATTTCACAATTCTTCCTACCCCCTCTTCTCAAGTGTTCATATATATTTCCTAGACTAGATAGCTAAGTTAGAAGTAAGAAGATAGAGATTGAGTAACAGTAACAGTAACATGTAGTTCTTGTAAATATGTTTGAATAAAGTCATTTTAGTCTTCACTGATTTTTGTGTTATGTAACTCACAACTGAATGGCAAGATACGCCAACATACGACTCCCTCAAATCTATATATGAATTACAAGCAGATCTCCATTCAATTTTGCAGGATAACAAATAGATAGTAAATAATATTTGTGAACTTCTGAATCACTCAAAACTTTACAAGTTACCATTTTTCAATAGTTGTATTTTTCGAAAATTAGGACAAAATTTGGAAATTAAGACAATAAGGACAAATAAAAATCTGGGATATTAAGGATGTTACAAAATCGGGGTTTAGAGAGGGAGGTAGGCCGAGAAGCATTCCCTTAAATTATTTTTGATGTTATCTCTTGTGAGATGATGACATGTCGTACGTGGATCAATGCTACTCGCAATAATTGTCTGAAAACTCAGATAAGTAAGGCCACCCCAGGGTTCTGAGGGGAGCAGCAGACAGTATTTTATTTTATACAGTTATTAATTTTGTAAATTTTTTTTTTTTATTTTATTCATTTAAAAAATTACATCCAATATGGTCTGACCAGAAGACAACATATACCGGTCGGTGTCATATTAACACATAAAATGACATAGATTGAAGACATAATTGATATGTAATTATTACAATTTTTACTATTAGGGCTTTGTGTTGGCTTTACAATTTTTAAGCTAGATGAGTACAATTAGAATAGATCTTAAGTGATACAAGTAATAATTTAATTAACAATTACGAAAATGAAAATAAAGTAAAAAATAAAAATAAAATAATAACTATTAAAAAATTAAATTTAATAAAAATTACTGTAAGGACTTTGAAGTGAATAATAATGCTGCAAATTTTCAATTAGTGAATTAACATAATAATGAGAATAAAACAAGATGATAAAATAATACACATAGTAAAAGCACTCAGCCAAATATTTATTTTTATTTTTTGATTTATTTGTTAGTTCTTCTAGTAAGCGATTGAATTGGTACCGTATAGTTTGAGGTACGTTTACCAAATTTATTGTTACAGGGTAGTTCGATTAATTTAATTTTGTTTCTATTATTTTTTTCTTTTATAAATAATTATGCGTTATTGTTCTCAATGTTCGATTTTGTAAATTTGCAAGTTTTGATAAATGCTATCAGAATCGGTACCATAACATTCGATCCCATATCTTAATATCTATTTTAATAATGCTTTGAATCTCATCAAATCACCTTTACCCTTCGTCGTAAACCTACTGACTGCCCTACAGTTTCATTTAATGATGTTACTCTTACCGCTGTCGAACAGATCCGCTACCTTGGACTACATTTGGACAAACGATTAACCTGGAATCCTCACACAAGACTGAAAAGACAGGAAACTGCACGTCGATTTCGACTATTACAGCACTTACTAGACAA
>NW_027110325.1:136992-142554 GCF_000696795.3 Halyomorpha halys
AGTATAGGTAGGGGGAATAAAAACTGGCGGCTGTTTCAAAGCGATAAAAAAAATCTAATTTTTCATTCCGAGCTCTATATCTTAAAAAGTAGCTACAACACAAGAAAACCTAAGAAGAGAACGTCATTTAAAGAAGAGTAAATTTGCTAAAATGTGAGCTCTAATAGAGTTATTTACATTGAATAGTTTTCGAGATATAGCTTTTCATAAAAATGTGGTATGGGACGTACTGAAAGATCAGTAGTTAGTGAATTTATTTTGAATAATTGATATCTCAAAAACCATTTGACGTAAAGATGTCTATTAGCACTCAAATTAAAGCTAATTTAATTATCTATAAAGTAGTTTGGGATGTTTATCTTCTTAGGAGTAATAGTTTGCAAGAAATTTGCAAAAATAAATTGATTTATAGTAGTTCGGACAAATTTTCATTTGCCATGTGAATATCATAAACTACTACCCCTACGAAGATAAGTGTCATAAACTGCTTTATAGTAAGTTAAGTTTCATTTATTTTAAGTGTTGGCAGACATATGTGCATCTTATGGATCTAGAGATATATCTTTTCAAAAATCCAATATTTTATACCAACAATTAGAAATTAACATTTTGTGAGTTTATTTTGTCAAATATTATAAAAACTACTACTCCTACAAAGATAAAAATAATTAACTATTTTGTAGTAAATTTAACTAGTTTTAATTTGAGTGCAGGCAGACATCTGTACGTCCAATGGTTTCTGAAATAAAGTTTTTCATAAATCAAACATATGTCAGAACAACTATAAACCAATTTATTTTAGCAAACATCATGAAAATTACTATTCCTACGAAGGTAAAGGTCATAAACTTCTTTGTAGTCCATTAAACTAGCTTTAATTTGAGAGCTAATAGATATCTGTACGTCACATACCTCCTGAGATATAGAAATAGCTCTTTTAGGGCTATTATTTATGCAAATTTACTCTTTTTTAAATAATGATCTCTTAGATTTCATGTGTTGTTGGTAGTTTTTAAGATATAGAGCTCCGAATGAAAAATGGTGAATTTTTAAGGTTTTTAAACAGCCACCATTTATTTTTCCTCCTACCTATACTTGACAGACTCATCAATTTTGACTAGTAATTATACCTAGTTTTCATTAAAGTAATAAAAAAATGGGGTGAGATAACTGCCTTTTTTTCTTCCTGGCTCTTGTACTATTTGGAGCTTCCTTCTTGCGTCGATCTGATCTGGCTTTAAGAAAAAGTTTCATACAAGATCTCGAATAGAAGAAATTGATACAATTGAAGGAGTTTGTTCTGGAAGGTTCTAAACTACCATGGCAACCGGTTTCATTGTCAACTCTCAGGCATCACTCAATGTGTCGTCGGTGCTGCGAAATTATTAATTCGATACAGCCCCATCACATCATGAAGCGATAAAGTTTTTGTTTTTGTCTTCTTCGAAAGAAAAAAAATAAATCTTCAAGAGAAGTTACACTTACCGCTGCCTTTTTTGCTACCTTAGCATTTCTTTCCTTTTCCCCGACCAGTCCAGATACATAAATCATTGTACGGGATGCGTCCAAGACGGGAAACGGGAAAGAAATGGCGGATATACGGGTATCCGCCGGGATGCTTTTGTTTTGTCCGCAACATTATTTATACTTAAGAAATAAAACAATCTTTAATCATTGTAATAATCCAATGTTGGACAGAGATCCTTCGTGTTTATGCTAGTTTCACTTTTCTGTTCAATCTATTCGTAAGAGTTATAAAACTCTTTAGCCTATTTAGTGAAAATAGGCTGCCTAAATACACTATCGCGCAGGCAAAATATTAGGCAGAAAAGGGTCTGTACAAAATAAAAAATCCAAAAAAAATTTGCTAGGGTATATTTTATAAGAGTATGAATCCTCTAATTTGCTACCATATTGAAAAATAGAGTGGTAATCTAATCGAATAACAGTAGTTGGTGATATAATTCTATCCTCTTTAATTATATTATTTCAATTTCTTGAGACAAGGTGATTATTTATTAAATAAATCAAAACTTGTATCCTTTTTTGTCTCAACACTTTTTATTTTTCACCAGTCCAACGTTTCGGCCATTTTAGCCATACTCAAGGACATCTTCAATTATAATTTCTTCCTCACATTAAATTTAGAGTTACTTTTGCAGGCTATTCTACCCAGCCTATTTTTTAAAAATTAAAAATCATAAATATTTAATTCTTCTTATATAAGATTATCCACACAAATTCACTACCATATAACAAATCATTTATAACCTCATATAAATAAATATAAATGGTTTGCTATATGGTAGTGAATTTGTGTGAATAATCTTATATAAGAAGAATTAAATATTTATGATTTTAAATTAAAAAAAAAAAAAAGACTGTTAACTTATAATTAATGAATGAACTGGGCAGAATAGTCTGCAAAAGTTTTTTTTTTTTTTTTTTTTTTTATTTATTTGTTGATATTTACAACTGTATAAAAAAATACAACCAGTAAATTTGATCATAATGACATAATGATATGATACAGGATGTAGAGAAACTACCCAGTAGTAGAACTCTAAAAATAGTTTACAATATAAGGTCACGAGGCCATCTTCTTTTCAGGCGCCTTGGAGGATTGCCAGGAATGGAAGAGGAAGCAAGGTTAGAAACGAGTGGGTTCGGGTGGTTAGGGAGTTTATTATGGAAGGAATAATATCGGGTTCGGGCTAGATCGGTTACATAAGGAACATTTAGGTCTTTATGGATGGTTTTATTAGTAACAAAATAAGGAGCATTGAGGATTTTACGAAGAATTTTGGATTGTAAAGATTGGATACGAGAGGAATTCGAAGGTTTAGGGGAGCCCCAAAGCTCAACTCCGTATGTCCAGATTGGCCTTATTATTGTCATGTAGATCAGTCTTTTGTAATGAGTTGGAAGTTTAGAGCGTTTGTCTAGTAAGTGCAGTAGTAGTCGGAAACTGCGTGCAGTTTCCTGTCTTTTCAGTCTTGTGTGAGGATTCCAGTCAACTAACCAGTGACAGGTTAGTCGTTTGTTAAGGTGTAGTCCAAGATAACGAATCTGTTCTACAGGGGTAAGAGCCACATTATTAAAGTATACTGTAGGGCAGTCGGCAGGCAGCCTGTAAAAGTAACTCTAAAGTTAATGTGAGGAAGAAATTATAATTGAAGATGTCCTTGAGGATGGCTAAAATGGCCGAAACGTTGGACTGGTGAAAAATAAAAAGTGTTGAGACAAAAAAGGACACAAGTTTTGATTTATTTGATAAATTTTTTCTCTTTTTTAAAGCGTTTCTTGAAACGTAAAATATAATTTTAAGAAAGATTTATTTATTTTTATTTTTTATTTTGTGAGTATGGTGACAATTACTGAACAAATAATTTATTACTTAATCTCAAGAAAACATTGTCAGTAGTGATTTCTATGTGACTGGCAACAAATGTACCTGGTGAATTTAATAGTACACCTCACCTTAATAGTTCGATCCATAACATATTGTGTATATACTAACAGTACGGCCAAAACGTAACCGTGTTGTTTAAATATTTGAAGTACCGACAAATTATTCGTTTAGAACTAAGAATATAAAATGCAGTCAAACAGGGACCAGAAAAAAATCTCAATAATATATATAATAATTTTATAAAATTCTGAAAGTATGCTCATTTTTGTTTTTTGGAATGCTGATTACGATTAATTTTGCCCTATTTTTCATAGAAATATGATAAAAAACATAGTTTTCAAATTTTTTAAAATTCTTTTCCTATAGCAGAAAAATCTTGCATTTTTTTTTTAGAACATCCGCCTATACTAAATAAGGCAAGAATATATTCTTCATTTTGAATTTATCAGGGCATCACTTAAGAGCATCTATCTAAGCACTACACTATATATAAAAAAATCCAGAGAAATTGTTTGTTTTTGTTTCTCAAGATGTTGATTACGACTTTCAACTTTTTTATCTCAAATTTTCCCGAAAGTTTATAAAAAAATATAATTAAATAAGAATGGATATTAATTATATTTTTTTTCAAACATATATACCACGTATTTGTAATAGACGAGACAGAAGAATTGGTGATGGCAGCGCATGCGCGGGAGGTATCGGGCAGAGAGGGAGAGAAAAATCATATGTTCTATCGTTGTTTGTTTTTTAATGAATGGACATTGATGTAAAGTCTAGTTGTATTTTTTGGTTTCTCTGTGAGCTGAGTTAAGTTTAAAAACTGTGTATTCAGAAGTGATCTTTCTCTCTCTCTGCCACGACCAGCTGAGTGCAAGTACGTACGCGTTATTGTTCACCTTTGGAGATAGATAACAATTGTATGTATTCTAATTGTTGATTAGATTATAAGTTAGTAATAAGTACATACATATTATTAGAATAAAATAGAATAGGGCCTTTGTTAGTTAAGATTGTTCTTTTTAATTTACAATTAGTTTAAGTAAATCTGTACTTCAATAAACATTAAAAATACATTATTTACTAAATAATTCAAAATGTTTTTGAATTATTTAGTAAACAATTACCAGTCTCAAGAAAGAAATTTAAAGATTATAAATTAAAAATACATGTTTCTTGTTGTGGATATGTGAGTTAAAACAATATTAATTAACCTTGCAATTTGAATACATTACATATTAATACATAATAAATTAAAGAAATTTGAAGAAAATTACGTTTGATTTCGATAATTTTTTTTTTGTTCAGTTGATTTGTTTCGAATGGTTATGTATTGAAATTATGAGGACCAGAAAGAGGTTTCAAAAGATAGAAAATATTTCAAAAATAATTGACGTTACAAAAACTTGATATATATTAAGCTACACAGTAGTATAAATGTATTTATTTGATAGGGACACTTTTCCAAGTTGGTTAATGGATACAACAGGTTGAAGGGGCAGAAAACATTAAGCCAGGTAAAGGCCCTGTCGGATTCACATAATCCGATATTTTCGACTCCTTTTGATTTTGTATATAGTCAGGGTCAGTGGTTTTCTGATGTCCTCGCTTACCGCGTACATTGGAAGACACCGAAGAGGCCGTGACAGCGATGCCGCCTGATATTATCAATGAAGCATGCAACCTAGGACCTTAATTGTCCCTACAACCACGCCACAACCAAGGACATGCTGGCCAGCCTCTGAGGAAGAAGAAAAGTATCACAAACACCAGGTGAATTCCCATTGTATCCACAATTTCGACTACAACCTGGACGAGGGAAACTCTAATCAGACACAGAAGTAACTGCGGCAGCAAGACTTCCAACACAGCCACCCAGATAAGCCATTACTCCATTACCTATGCGACCAACCAATGCTCTGTGTTATATTATGTTATCAAATAAAATAATTGTCTTTAATAAATAACTCAAATACTATCCAATTATAGTCTCAAAACTTTATTTCTTTTATACGTCCAACGTTTCGGCCAATCCGGCCATCTTCAGAGACATCTACTCAATACCACTTTGCAAACATATAATTTAAAACACTCTAAAACTTCATTCAGGCTATTCTGCCCAGGTCAAAACATTTATATCTAATTAGTTA
>NW_027110325.1:143440-155943 GCF_000696795.3 Halyomorpha halys
ACATGCATAAATTTTACTACTCCCTAATGTATCCTATGTTTAAATGGTAACAATATTATATACAAATATACAATTGAGAAAATGAAAAAACGGTAGGCATTTGGAAAGAAAATTCGATTATTATCATTCGTAGGACTCAAATATTTTTATTTATTTATTTATTTAATGTAATTTACAACTGTACAAACTAATACATTAAGTAAATATGTTGTATGTTTCATATACACTTTAAAATCTTAGGAAGGAACCACCCATTAGTGGTACTTCAAACATTAATTTAAATCAGAAGGTCCCGTAGCCATCTTCTTTTCAGACGCCTCGGAGAATTATCAGGAATTGTTAAGAATGAAAGATTAAGAATTAATGGGTTAGGACGGTTAAGAAGTTTGGAATGAAAAGATGCATATCTGTTTTGGGCCAAATCTGCAACGAATGGGATGTTAAAGTCTTTGCGAATGAGTTTATTTGTAACGTAATAAGGAGCATCAAGGATTTCACGTAGGATTTTAGATTGTAAGGATTGGATGCGGGGAAAAAAAGGAAATTTGATGGTTTGGTGGAACCCCTGAGCTCATTTCCATATGTCTAAATTGGTCTGATTATCGTAGTGTATACTAATTTTTTGTAGTGAATGGGAAGTTTAGAGCGTTTGTCAAGTAAGTGATGTAGCAATCGGAATCTACGAGCAGTTTCTTGTCGTTTCAGTCTTGTGTGTGGATTCCAATTAAGTCTCTTGTCAAGATGGAGTCCTAAGTATCGAATCTGTTCAACAGGCGTTAGTGGAGTATTTAGAAAGGATACTGTAGGACAGGAGGGTAGAGGTTTACAAGGAAGAGTAAAGGTAATCTGATGGGATTTGTCAGGATTCATTTTGATTCTCCAGTTTTTACAACATTCTTCAATTGATGTTTTGTGTGTGTGTGTGTAGTGTTTGTGATGCATTAGTTGGGTCGTTGTTTACAGACACTATACATGTGTCATCGACGTATGTTGTTAGCACTGAGGGTGGGTTGGGATGTAAATAATTTTAATTAATAAATATATATACATCCCAATCAACGTCAAGTAATACATAGTAAACTGAAATTTGTAGTCAGCTCCATAAAAAATAAAAATGAGCAAATTTTCTGAACTTTTCAAAGAGAACTTTGGATCCTTATCCCGCCGAACCCCATTAGACCAAGTACGGTTGCTTCTAAACGTTTTTTGAAGACAAAACTAATTTATAGAATAAAACATTTATTTTATTCTACTATTTACTAACTAGAGATATTGATCGAAAATAAAAGATATATTGAGATCTTATTTTTTTATTTCATTTTTTCTGGATTTGGAGGTTATAAAATTAAATTTCGTGATCAACGAGTCATTAATGTCCAAGAGATATTAATGACCAAGTTTTCAGATCTTTCTAACTAAAAGTTTCAGAGGTTTGGAATAATTATAACACAATGCAGTTCAGTTATGTGAATAAGATTCATGTTGTGCTGTGTCCTCTCAGGTTAAATTCCTGACATTAACACGTTAGTGAACCTAGAATAAGACCAAAAGAGGTAGGAATCTTCTTATAATAAAATAATCTTGATTATTTTGAATTAATTATTAATTTATGCTTATTCTCGTTTATAATATCTTCTAAATAATTATTTTATTATATTATCGCCACTCTGGATGTCAGATAGGTGCATTGTAATGTTTTTGTTTTTTTGTAACATTATTTATAGATCTCTAAAAGCGAAGAGAAAAACTCTATTACAGTAATGATAATTGAAGAATTGAAGTAATTATTTAATTACAAATTAATTAAGAATAGTGAAATCTCAAAAAATTTGCTGTATTAGCCGGTTTCGAATGTAGCGACTCAATAAATTGTAGAGACAGACCAGCGAACAGAGAGCCTTCTTTCCGTTAAGAATAGTGAAATCTCGAAAAATCTCTAAAGGTCTAAGGGTGTACAATGCCATAATAAAGCTAGCTATACCAGGTACGTTAGATTTTTTTTTTTTAACCTCCTATTTATTTATTTTCAATTTATTACAATTATATACATTTTACTTAACCTAAGAAAAAAATTATATATACACATATTTACATTTTATCTTGTTTTGCCTGATGGCATAATAAGATGAAGAAAAAACATTGTCCGCTGAAGGCGGTTTGTACATGAGTGGCGTGATAGCCGGGGGACTAACAGAGAATGGGGAGGGGCCATTCCGGCTGATGGTGTTGAGGTGTGGGTGACTTCAGGCTGCAGAGCCAGAAGTCCTTCCCTCGGCGAGGACGTCGACCAAGGGGACCATGCTTTGCCACCTCCCAGGTCTCGGTGGAGGTGCCATCTCTCGGAACAGGGGATTGGCACAGGCTTTCAGCCCATCAAAGAATTTGATGTGCCTACGGCCTATGAATTCCGGAACAGAAGGTAGTTGGAGCTCTTCACTGATTACTCTATTCTTGGCCCGCTGGAGAGGAGTTCCTCTGACTATGCGCCGAAGGAGGGAACTCTGGAAGCTCTGGAGTTTGGTTAACGTGGTCTTATAGAGGTGTCGCATGAGTGGTGCACCATAGAGCATAGTCGGACGACCTTGTAGATCTTCAGCTTGAGGCGGAGCGAGATCTGCGGTGAAGTGAGCAGGTGATAGAGTCTATACGACTTCTGTCGGGCCAGCTTAAGTCTCTCCCAGACGTGACTGCAGGTACGTTAGAAAGCAGAATCAAGAGATTTGAAAGGTATGTCTTCCATAAAATTACAGGAGCGATCTAGGATCAGAGCCTTAACACATGGAGAAGAACTAACAGTGAACTGGTTTCAGAGACTGGTCAGACAATAGGGGTATTCATGATGTGTTAAATGTTAAATGTTATATGTATAGGATTGTGCAGCCCTATTTAAAGTCATGTTAAATGCATGAGAGCTCCTAGCGGATTTTTTGAGCAACTTGTTTTGTAACCTTTCCTCCTAAACCTTCATGTTATTGTTTACTTCTAAGGGATTGACTTATATTCCGATTTGGCTAGTATTTAAGTAAATACGCTAATTAAAAAGTCATTGGGTACATAAAAATATTTTCATGCATTTCTTATGATGTTCAAATTAAATAAGCTGTTCACTATAAGCGATGTATTGGTTATGGTGAACACTGGTTAAGTGTGTATGTATTTATATGTATGTGGCATTGTGAAGGTCACGCATATCCTGGAATTGCCCGAACGACCGCCAAGAAGTCTGGGCGAGAGTGGCGTCCCTGAGGAGTATCGATTTTATTAATATTCGATGTATCGGAGACAGCGTCCACGCAACACCGCCGTCACCCAGAGATATATATTTCATCGGGTCGACCGCCTACGATTCCTCTTCCGTCGCCTGTCAATATGGCGTCCTTCTTGAGGGCCTTGTCATCAGAAGACACTTGTGACGTAGAAGTGGCTTGCGTGAAATTGGTCTATTTTTATCGAATCGCCAGTTTAAGATTAACTATCGATATGCTCTTAGCCATGTTTAAGTTAAAATATTTGAATAATCAAGTGATGCTGCTTGGCAATTAATTTATGAAGAAGTCACCAACTAAAAATTGGCTACATTTCTGCATTTCAAAGATAAAATAAATAATCTTTTAAACTATTTTTTACATATTCTTTAAAAACTTCTGTTGGAATAATACATTCTGCCAAAATCAAGAGTAATAGATATTTGATAGATGTAAGTACACAATCATACTACATGTACTTACTAGCTGACCCGGCAATGTTTCGCTATTGCTATATTTGAGGATGCATATTAATGAATGAATGCATTAATGAACACAATTGATAGTTTGTTATAAATTTATGAATGAAATTAAAATTAAATCAAATCTGCACCTTTTTGATCGAGTCAGGCACTCGCAAATTCCTACCCCCTACATACTTCCTCATTATCCGTTCTTATCTGTCTAACAGATTATTTCAAATAAATTACAACGGCGCTTATTCATCCCTATTCCGTCAGTCTGCTGGTGTACCTCAGGCTAGTATCCTTGGTTCTATCCTTTATACAGTTTTCACAGCTGACATCCTAACACTATCCTCACCACGTATGCCGATGATACATGTCTATTGTCAGTGAACAATGATCCTTACATTGAATCCCAAACCCTCCAATCTCACATCACCACCCTTGAAGAATGGTACCAAAAGTCCCACCAAATCACATTTACCCTCCGTCGTAAACCAATGACCTCTTAAACCTTTAATAATACCTCACTTATTCCTGTCGAACAGATCCGTTACTTAGGACTACATCTCGATAAACGACTGACATGGAATCCTCATACAAGACTGAAAAGACAGGAAACTGCTCGTCGATTTCGACTATTACAAAATTTACTAGACAAACGGTCTAAATTGCCAATCCATTACCAAAGACTGATCTACATGACTATTATAAGGCCTATCTGGACATATGGAGTTGAGCTTTGGGGCTCCACTAAACCATTAAATTCCTCCCGAATCCAATCCTTACAGTCCAAAATCCTTCGTAAAATCCTTAACGCTCCTAACTTTGTCACAAATCAAGTCATCCATCATGACCTCAATGTCCCATATGTTCCCGATTTGCCCAAAACCAGATACCATTCCTTCCATGTAAAATTTCCAACCACCCAAATCCCCTTGTTTCTAGCCTGGCTTTTCCTTCAATACCTAATATTCCTCCTAGGCGTCTGGAAAGAAGAGGGCCTCGGGATCTTCTCCTCTAGAAATGTTATTGGAGTTTTATCAATGGGTAGATTCTCCACATGTTTGTATCAAGTCTCTCTATCTATCTCACCTACAGCAAATTTGGTACATAGTATATCCAACGGTACACAATCTAGAGGTAGGATTATAAAGTCTATTGCATATTACGTTTAAAAGTCAGTAAGGACATTGGTAGCGAGTACCTAAAATCTGATATTTTAAAATTTTAGAGTGAGCTGGAGAATGTTGATCCCAAGAAATATAAAAAGAACAATTTGATATTTCCACCAAATCTGCCAGAATTGAGAAAGTTAGATCACTTCATAGCTTTATAGCTTTCTATAATAGCACATTAATCGGTTGAAGACGATAAATGCCGAATTATAGAAATCGGCTATAATTCAAAAGTTGCCTAACAGAGAATAAAATTCAGTCTCCTCAAATCAATATAATGTAAGCTTATCATATCAAGAACACTCTGACTTTGATTGATAGGAAAAAATATTATCTTTAGGAGTTCGTTCGATTAAGGTTTTAAAACAATTTTTTTTGTGTAGGTAGCAAAAAAAACTACGTTTCGGTTGTAGTGAATTTCTAACATTTTTATCAGCTTATGATTATCATTAATCTGGAAATAAAACGTGTTCTTAACCAAAATCTGGAACCTCAAAGTAGTTAAGGATTGTATTTCCCTAACCCACAGACATATCCTAAATCCTATTGAACACAATTAACAGTTGAATATTTCTACTCTACCCAGCCTACTTCTTTATTATATTGTCTACTCATTTTCTAAGCTATGTCCGTTTGTTGAGTTCTGTTATATTGTTATTTAAGATATAAGAATCGACCGAGGACTACTTCAGCTGTTGAGTGTATGTAAATAACTGGACGAACTTAGCCAAGAAACCATTTTTTTTTTCGTATTTATAGAATGTTATTTCGCTGTTTAAGATTAATTTTAAAATTTATTTTTATCTTTGGTGTAAATTATTTTATATATTACATTACCACTAAATTTACCTACATTGCTTTCCCACTTAAACTATTTTATTTTCTCAGTATTATCTTAAAAATTATGGATAATAATTAATTTTGAAAAGAAATAATATATATTTAAAAAAAAAAAAAGAAAATTAAATTTATCGCAGGAAACTGCACGTCGATTTCGACTATTACAGCACTTACTAGACAAGCGGTCTAAACTTCCAACACATTACAAAAGACTGATCTACATGACTGTAATAAGGCCAATCTGGACATATGGAGTTGAGCTTTGGGGCTCCACTAAACCTTCGAATTCCTCTCGTATTCAATCCTTGCAATCCAAAATCCTTCGTAAAATCCTCAATGCTCCTTACTTTGTCACAAATAAAATCATACATAAAGACCTTAATGTAACCGATCTAGCCCTAACCAGATATCACTCCTTCCACTATTAACTCCCTAACCACTCAAACCCCTAGTTTCTAATCTTGCATCCTCTTCCATTCCTGACAAACCTCCGAGGTGCCTGAAAAGAAGATGGCCACGAGACCAGCTAATGTAAATGTCATTAGACTACTACCAATGGATAGTTTCTCTACACGCCTGTAACACTACAATTTAACTTAGATCAGATTTACTAAATTTATTATAATGTACAGTTGTAAATAGCAATAAATAAATATTAAAAAAAAAAAAATTATCGAACCATCCTATAATAATAAATTTGGTAAACGTACAATAAACTATATCGTACCATATCTGTTCAATCGACTACCAGAACAACTAATAAATAAATTAACTGATTCCCAATAACTGATTTTGATTCACCAAATAACCATATATCCCTGTATTTTTTCTTATCACCATATAATTATTCATTATATTACGATTAGAATTAGAAATGTATGTGTGCTTAGTAATGGAAATTATTTATTTAGATATTAGTAGATTCTTATTTTTATCATATTCTGTATCATTTAGTTAAATTATCATTGTTATATTGTTGCTTTATTATTCACTTCATAGTCCTTTGATTCATATTTATTATTATTTTTAATTTAATTTAATAAATTTTTTTAATAATTATTATTTTATTTTTACTTTATTTTCATTTGAGTAGATGTTAATTAAAATATTAGTTGTATCAGTTTCCATCAATTTATATTGCATTTATCTAGCTCAACAATTGTATAGCCTCCACAACGCTCTAATAGTTAAAATTGTATAGGGTTGGCAAATAAGTCCTTACGGTTTTTTTGGGTGAAAGAAAACTAAGTATATTTTGTACATTATATTCGATTAACTTACCCCATCTCTTCAACAGCTGAATAATCCCATGTTCATAGAATGTCTGTGGTTTATTAGCGAAAAAGTGATCAAGGTACTCCCTGACAACCTGTTCGTTTTCACTTCATAAATTTTGTAGAGACCGGAATAAGTGGTAGTCACTAGGAACAGGGTCGGGTGAATAGGGAGGGTGGGGCAAAAGATCCCATCCAAGGACTAGCAATTTATTGCGGGTGACTAACTAAATGTGGGGCATGGGTTGTTATGATGGAAGATGACACCCTTTCGTTTTGCCAGTTATCGGCGTTTTCTTCGAATCGATTCATCCAATTTTATTAATTGTTAACTGTATGGAGTGAAATCGATCAATACACCTTTTGGTAAGATCTCATAAAAAATCACACCCTTCATATTCCACCATACAGAAAGCATTATCTTCTCTGGGTGCAATCCCGCTTTAGATGTGGTTCGTTGCTGGGTCTCCGAGATTTTTTTCGCAACACATTATCGTAGAAAATCCACTTTTCATCCCCTGTCCCAAGTTTTTTAAGAAACGGGTCGTTTTCTTGACGTTTCCAGCTAGAATTGTTGTCATAGTGTGAGGGACCCAAACAACAAGCCTAGAAACGTAGCTGAGCTTCCGCAAGTTACATAACATAAAAAATCAGTGAAGACTAAAATGACTTTATTCTATCATATTTAAAAGAACTACATGTTACTGTTACTGTTACTAGTCTCTATCTTCTTACTTAGCTATCTAGTCTAGGAAATATATATGAAAACTTAAGAAGAGAGGGTAGAAAGAATAGTGAAATAGGACAAGGGGTTTTGACCAATCGGATAATTTTAGGAGACTAGGCGGGGCCTAGAGAGCCTATGAAATTTAGAAGTAAATATCTGGGAGAGGGAAAAGGCGTGACTAGAAGCAGGGTGTGAGGCTTCCAAGAAATTGGAAACTAACTTTCATGTGTTAAACATAAAATAGTTAGACTGATGCAAGTCCATTGTGAGATGACAGCATGTACCTGCCTAAGTGTCAGCCCTTGCTATTGATATAGGATACTAAGGGCTTGAAAGGGCTGTTAGAAGGGTCTCAAGGGCCTTCTGGGAACCTAGTTGTTTTTATTGTGTTCCTTTTCTATAAAATTGTAAGGAAATATGAACATATGGAACCATACGCCTAAAGTGACTGAACCTATAGTTGGGCAAGGGGCAATTGTTTAAATTTATAATACCGGTTCCTTAACTCGCAAATGATTTTCTACGCTTGTATGTGATACTTCTAGGATCTCTGCAATGTCTCGCACTTGCTGGGATGGATTTTGATCGACTATCGCCTTAAAATCAATGGTTTCAATTTTTTGTGTGCTTGAAACTTGGCAAACCAATTTTTTCACGTGCGCTATGTTAAGGCATTATCCCCATAGACCCCGCATATTTTTGTATGTGCCTCTGCAGCACGCTTTTCTTTTTTTGAAGTATTAAAGCAAAATATGCCTATAATGCACGATATTTCCGTCCATCTTCTCAGCTGGATCGCAAATACAATATTGACATAATCGTGTGTCAACAGACATAACTGTTTACATATTACAAATAGGATAAACAATCCTCTTTTGGGATTAATTGCATCAGAAAAATGTGGGGAATTATACTTCACTTATGTCTATCAGTTTTAGATATTATTTTGGCACCGACTGATAGATGTCTTCTGGTCGGATCATATCGTATAAATATATACATATATATTTAAAATTAATTATTTGTTTCATTTTCCATTTTCCTTCCTACAGTCCTTTCATCCCAGTGTTATTCCATGTCTGAATTTTTGTAGTCCTCATTACCTCATACAGTTTATTTATACTATATACTTTATATCCCCTTTTTTCTTCTATTGTATTATCCATCCTCATTCTATTTCGTAGTATAACGTTTATGACAAGAAATCTTCTAATTAACAGTCCATTTCAGTAGCTATTTTTTCTCAAATATGTAGTAGTTAGTGTTATGTGGAGTTCCAATTATAAAAGCATATTAGTTATTTCTGTACAACGAGGATGGTTATTGATAAATCCCATTAGCCCAGATAAATTATAAATGAATAAGCACCGTGCGTGCTAAAGGTTGTGTAACTCGTAAGTTAATTTGTTTTGAGGATAAATTAGTTGCAAGAAACGAAATATATAACTTCAAAAAACTCCATATAAACCTTTCCAACCATCCTAATCCTTTGGTTCAAACCTTATCTAGTTCCACCCATCCCTACAACCCACCTAGAAGGTTGATACGGCAGTGGCCAAGAGACTTATTAAAATAAAAATGGACAATTGGAGTTCTGGCAATGGTCAGATTCTCCACTCAAGTTGAGTGTTTGCGGCTTTAGCGCACTTGCTCAGCCTCCACTGGCTCATTACCAGCGATGCGGCGAGAGGGATGCGCTGGGATCTCTTGAGCTTTGCTCTACCCCTCACACGTGGGGGATAGAGTGGGCTCAGGGATCCTCAGGTCGATTGTGTAAATATTGTATATATTATTTAATCATTATGTTATTTTATTTATTTATTTTTCATACAGATAGTTTGATTATGTTCATCTTGTCTATTCTTATGTTTGTATATATTTTAAGAGAGTTTTTTTTTTTATTATTTTTTTTATTTTATTATTTTTTTTTTTTTTTATTTTAGTATGTATGAGATCATTCATCACTATTACCTATTGCCTACAACTGTGTGGCAGATTGTAGATTGTAATATCTATCAATAAAAAGAAATCTATCAAAAAAAAAAATAACTTCAAAAGAGAAAACTTTGGTGTGGTGCGGGCAAACACAACTTTCTCCCTATTCACTATTTATCGCTGTCTTAGTCCATTAGAGTAACATCTCTAAAAATAGTTAGTTCAAGATATTCCTGTATGTATCTATACAGTAAAACACAGAATATATTTTTTAAAAAAAAATGTATTTTGAGATATTATAGTTTTGAACTTTATTAAAAGTAGAGTAAATTTTTGTGAAATATCATTGACCTAGTTTACAGTAGAAACTTCTTTTCTTTCTTTTATGATCCCTTATTTATTAGTCATCTAGCCATTTCTGAAATGGGCGGTTATCTACAGGCTATCACATATTGGGAGGTCAAATTTACATTTCGAGAGACCGCCACAGAAATAAAAGTCGACTCCCAAGGCGGATTCGAACCAGCGTCGCTGCAGTAACAAGCGAGTCAAGTTGGGGCTTTAACTGACTAGGCAACCGAACCGCCCACCTGTTCAACAGTTCAACTACACATCACATTAAGACAAATTACGTCCTTTTATAACCTCCCCGTCTTCTTTTACTCATTATTCCAGAGGATGACATTTCTCTATTTTCTAACCAAAAGTTTTTTTTAAATTTATTTATTGCTGTTTATAACTGTACATTATAATGCATTTAGTAAATTTGATCTCAGTTATAATGGAGTGATACAGGCGTGTTACCTATTAGTAGCACTCTAACGATGTTTTACATTAGAAGGTCTCGTGGCCATCTTCTTTTCAGGGACCTCGGATGATTGTCAGGAATGGAAGAGGTTGAACCAAAAAAGCCACGCCCATAAAAGGAAGGTTTACGTTAAGGCAAATCCGCCAATGTAATTCACATAGAAACAGAAGTCAGCCTGTGATTACCTCATACTCTTCCACTACTCGCCACGCCCCTGAAAGGCACATAAGGCCTGCCTTATTAGTTTCACTTTTGCTGCTTATCTTCTCCATTTGACTGCTTCCTCCAAGAATTATTCCCACATAAGCACATAGACATTTTTATAATACACTGAGCTGTCTTTTATAATTAATAGTAAATTAATTCGTATATTAATCATCGTATTCACATAATAAATTAAAAAATAAATAAATTAAATTTATTCTTGCTTCAACAAATACCCACCCTATCTGTACAACTCCATAAGCACCCTATATGCATCTGATTCTAGATGCACCCCATAAGGACAATAGATCAAAGATAATTGTAGCTTTACGTTTTTTCATTAATTAAAACTGCGACACTTTACTGCCACAATGTAAACCATATTACAGTTTCCTCAAGGCATTTTCTCTTGACAGTAAAAAAAAAATTAAATTAACTTGTTGATATCGAATTAATGATTTCTTTAATATTTATTTATTGATATTTACAACTGTACATAAAATACAACAAGTAAATTTGAAGTAAGATCATAATGTTATGATACAGGCATCTAGAGAAACTACCGATTGGTAGCACTCTAAGAACATTTTTACAATAGAAGGTCTCGAGGCCATCTTCTTTTCAGGTAGCAAGGTTAGAAACTAATGGGTTTCAGTGTTTAGGGAGTGTATATTAGAAGGATTGATATATAGTTTGGGCTAGATCGGTTACATATGGAACATTTAGGTCTTTATGGATGATTTTATTTGTGACAACGTAAGGAGCAATGAGGATTTTACGAAGGATTTTGGATTGTAAGGATTTGATACGAGAGGAATTCAAAGATTTAGTGGAGCCCCAAAGCTCAACTCCGTATGTCCAGATAGGCCTTTTTATTGTCATGTAGATCAGTCTTTTGTTATGAGTTTAGTCTAGACATTTGTCTAATAAGTGCTGTAATAGTCGGAATTGACGTGCAGTTTCCTGTCTTTTCAGTCTTGTGTGAGGATTCCAGGTTAGTCGTTTGTCCAGATGTAGTCCAAGGTAACGGAACTGTTCGACAGGGGTAAGAGAAACATTATTAAAGAATACTGTAGGGCAGGCAGATTTACAACGAAGAGTAAATGTGATTTTATGGGATTTATTTTTATCTTCCAATTACGGTACCATTCTTCGAGGCCTGTGACATGGGATTGAAGAGTTTGGTATGCAATCAAAGGTGTTGAAGCAACATTAAATTAAAAATGTTATAATTTTTATTATATTAGTTAGTATGTGAAATAGATTTATTTTAATTAATTGATTGTAAACAAAAGCGGTGCGATCTTTTGACGGTAAAGGAGAGGCAGTCTACGATTGTTAGCTTTGACGGCATTGTTTTAGTTTTCCTCGCTACTTCGCAGACTCCATGGTAAGACCGTGGTAAACTTTTGGCCAAGCCACTTCTCTCACACAGGGGCCCCTATTCTGCGTGCTTCCAGAACTCTCAGCTGTCATCTGGTCAGATTAAATATAAACATTTGCTCAAGGCACATTGAAGAAATTTTTCTTTTGTTTTGTTTGTTTATTATGAAATTAGTTTGTGTTTGTAAAGTATTAAGTCGTTTTTTCTTTTTATTAATGAATTAGATTGTAGCGAGAGGGAGCAAGTAGTTGGACCACAACTCACCAGAGCGCTCCACCTCGAGACTCAACGAAGCTCTCAAATTTATAAAACACTTCATTTTGTAAAAAACACATTGTAATTTATATATATTAATATTTTCTGTACATACTACTTAGGAATATCTGTACAATGAATAATAAATGATAACGATGCAATGCACGAACCTATCTCAAGCAGACATGT
>NW_027110325.1:157978-191555 GCF_000696795.3 Halyomorpha halys
ACCTAGTCAGTGTCCAGGGCTCATCCCCTGGCACGGCCTTCCTTTCTAAATATTATGAATACGCCTTGTCGTGGGCCTTCTGTTAAGAGATATCAGGCTGGAGAAATCGCCTAAGACCAGACAACCCCGACAAGATTAATTTGTTTTATAATTCTTTCATTTTGTTTATATGTATATATTCATTATATTTTCGTTCTCTATAATACATACAATTTATTTGTTAATATTTCTGTAATAAATCTTTCCAACCCCAAAATAATTTTCCCAGCGCTTATTCTACCTAGCAAGAGGAAATTCTTTCACAGAGGCTCTCAGTTCAGGTAACAAAAGGTTATAATTAACTGTGAGCACACATATTTATGAGTTTAGAAATAATATTTGATAAAATAATCATCTAAGAAATAATTATTTCATCAATCATTAATCACTTTATTTCGCGAAATAATCGTTTAAAAAATTATAAAATAAATATTCGAAAAACAATTTGTTCAGGTTTTTAACGATTTTTTTTTAACGAGTTCTGACCTATAAAGAGATGGGCAAAAATTAGCTTTAGCTAAAACTACTAGCTAAAGTTGCCATGGATACGATCCTTATTCATGAATGAACCATTGATGAATAAATATCGTATCCATGGCAACTTTATATATTAGTTTCATAGTTGCCCACCTCTGCTGATAACAGTTTAATTCGAGGCCTTGGCAGGGGCTCTTGAACTATTTTTTTTTTGTGCATAATTCGAAGAAATAATGATCAGAATCGATTTATACGATTGACTTTGGAGATCCTTGACATTTGAATTACTATGAAGATCGTCTGTAAATAGCAGTTAAATAGTACAAGAGCCCAAGAGGAGAAAAAAGGCAGTTATTTCATCCCAATTTTTTATTACTTTAATGAAAACTATGTTTAATTAATAGTCAAAACTGATGGGCCTGCTAAGTATAGGTAGTGGGAAATAAAAATGGTGGCTAGTTCAAAACCTTAAAAATAGTTAATTTTTCATTCGGAGCTCTATATCTTAAAAACTACCAACAATACTAAAAAACCTAAGGGAACATCATTTAAAATAGAGTGAATTTTCTAAAATATGAGCCCTGATAGAGCCATTTAAGTTCAATAGTTCTCGAGATATACGTTTTTAGAAAGCAACATTTCATAAAAAATGTACTGAAAAATCAGTTGTAAGTGAATTTATTTTCATAAATCTATATCTCAGATACCATTAGACATACAGATGTCTATTAGCACTTATAATAAAGATATAATAATATGCTATTAATTAGTTTATGCCATTACTTTTCGTAGGAGTTGTAGTTTTCGCGATATTTGAAAAAATTAAATTCACATGATATTGATTTCTAGCTGTCTGAAACAAATGTTTGATTTATGGAAATCAAGACTAATGGTTCTTGCGTACAGATTCAATCAGTCTGCCAGGCAATATCAGAATCATATTTTTCCGTGGACAATATAATAAATATAAAAAAAAAAAGTGCTGTTCAAGTTCACCAAAAAATGTTAATTTTTTTCAGAAGCTCTCAGACTAAAGAATATGGCTGAATTTCGTTGATGCGATGATGGATTTCCTTCTCCAATCCACGCGTGCTGGCACAAACCTTTGACTTGAAATATTTCATAAAATTAAATCCAATTGGTGTTTTTTTAAACACAGTTATTACCGAGACGAGAGAATGTACGGCCAGGAAAAGTCTCAAGAAGTTATTAAATTGTTTGTGGCACCGTACTTGAACTTTTTTTTTTTTTTTTTATTATTTATTTATTGCTATTTACAACTGTACATTATAATACATTTAGTAAATCTGATCTAAATTAAATTGGAGTGTTACAGGCGTCTATAGAAACTACCCATTGGTAGTACTCTAATGACATTTTACATTAGCTGGTCTCGTGGCCATCTTCTTTTCAGGCGCCTCGGAGGATTGTCAGGAATGGAAGAGGACGCAAGGTTAGAAACTAGGGGATTTGAGTGGACGGGGAGTTTATAATGGAAGGAGTGGTATAATGGATATCTGGTTCGGGCTAGATCGGTTACATAGGGAACATTAAGGTCTTTATGTATGATTTTATTTGTGACAAAGTAAGGAGCATTGAGGATTTTACGAAGGATTTTGGATTGTAAGGATTGAATACGAGAGGAATTCGAAGGTTTTGTGGAGCCCCAAAGCTCAACTCCATATGTCCAGATTGGCCTTATTATTGTCATGTAGATCAGTCTTTTGTAATGTGTTGGAAGTTTAGACCGTTTAGTTAGTGCTGTAATAGTCGAAATCGACGTGCAGTTTCTTGTCTTTTCTGTCTGGTGTGAGGATTCCAGGTTAATCGCTTGTCCAAATGTAGTCCAAGGTAGCGGATCTGTTCGACAAAGGTAAGAGTAACATCATTAAATGAAACTGTAGGGCAGTCAGTAAACGACGAAGGGTAAAGGTGATTTGATGGGATTTATTGGAATTTATCTTAATCCTCCAATTACGACACCAATCCTCGACGGCTGTGATATGGGATTGTAGATTTTGGGATACAATTAATGGGTTATTATTAACAGCGAGCACACATGTGTCTTCGGCATACGTGGTGAGGATAGTGTTAGGATTGGATGGTATGTGAGCTGTATAGACGGTGTAGAGGATGGGACCAAGGATACTACCCTGAGGAACACCAGCGGACTGAGAATAGAGGGATGAATAGGAACCCTTGTGGTGTACTTAAACTGCATTGCATTTTTACAGAATTTAGGTAAACAGAACTGTATTATCATATCACCCACCATATCCAGCACCTGTAGCATTCATAGCTTGACTAGCTTTCTATCGAAAAAGTCTGGTCTAATGATTCCTCTAGCACTAAATTTGCACCGAAAAGTGTAACGTTGAGAATAGAATAGAATTGTTTTTAATTTATTATATTTTTTATTATATTATTATATTTTATTTTGATTTATTTTTATTCTATTAGAATAGAATTTGTTTTTCTACCATCACCCTCACCTTTGTTCCCTAAATGCGGCATCTTTTACATTTAACAAACCCATTAAGTTAATGACTTATGGTAATGATTGTTTGAGAGTGGTTTATTTTCTTATTAACATACACAAATTTGATCCAAATATAAAAAAATCCAAACATCATAAATGATGTTAGTAAGTAGAAAAATAGACAATTATTTATGTAAAAAAGTTTTAGGTTTAAAATATAATAAGTTTTATATGCCATGGGATATTAGCCTGCAGAAATTTTTTTAATGAAAATGACATCAATATTCAAAGTTGTCTCCTTGAAAATGGCTTTGGAGTGTTTCTGAAAATAAATGTTGACACTATATTTGGATCAAATTTGTGAAAGTTAATAATAAGTCCATTAAGGTTAAAATATCCTACACCGCTGAAAATGATTTTGTTTGAAAGATCTGCATCCATGTGTTGATGTTCAGTTATCCATTCAACAATTTCTCTTCGCTGTGCATGGTCATTATGTTTGAGGAAGGTGCGCCCCTCACATTTTAATTAGAATTCAAAATACTGCCATCTAAAGGCTTTGGTAACAATCTAGGCTTTTACAAAAGAGGGGAACCTGTCTGAAGAGCCTCATCATTTTCTGGCTGGCTGACAATTCACCATGAGTGAGTAGTTAAATAAAACCCAGGCAAAGGGACGGAGGGAGTTTGAGAGAGAGGAAAGCCATATATAAAGATTGTATTTAAAAGATATGTAATGTTATTTTATGTAATGCCATTTAATAAATCAATAATCAAAATTATATACTAAGAAATTACCCTTTTTTTACAACCCTTTGGCTCAATCACAAATAATCATTTCTAATACAAACAATTTTAGAATAAAGGTTATATTTTTAGTCTATCTTGCTTAAATTTATTTCAAATACAGTTCAATCAATCCAAACCAGTGATACCATCAAATTAGGATTAATTCGGGCAATTTTATTTTTGACAAAGTAAGGAGCATTGAGGATTGCACGAAGGATTTTGGATTGTAAGGATTGGATACAAGAGGAATTCGAAGGTTTAGTGGATTCCCAAAGCTCAACGCCATATGTCGATAAATAATTTAATAGTTAAAAAAAAAAAAAAAAACTGCAACTATGCAATGATCTTTAGTTTAACATGTTAAATGGAAAAACTCGTGTTAAATGGAAAAATAATTCCATCATTTACCATGTTAAAATGATATAACATATAACATGGTTGAGAGTCTGTTACTAGGTTTGTTGTATATGTATAAATGGAGAATGACGTCATACAATAAACTAGATGAGCTCGTCACCATTTTTTTTTTTGTTCTGTTAGTATTGTTTTGGATGTTTTTAAACAAATACAGCAATGGATAACAATAATAATAATGTAATGACAGTTGTCAATTAGCCTCACAATTTAGAAGATCATCAAGACACTCAATAGCACACGATTTCCACTTTAATCATGGTGTCATAAATTATTTTAATCAAAACTTATAAGTAAGCAATAACAAGAAGTTTTGGAAAGTAAGGTTATAAAACAAGTTGCTCAGAAAATCCGCTAGGGGCTCTTATGCATTTAACGTTTAACATGACTTCAAATAGAACTGCTCACAATACTTATAACATTTAACATGGTAAAACATTTAAGATTCATCACATCATTAATACTCCCCCAAAAAGGCAGTTATTTCACCCCAATTTCTGATTACTTTAATGAAAACTATGCACAATTACTATTCAAAATTGATGAGTCTGCCAAGTATAGGTAGGGGGAATAAAAAATGGCGGCTGTTTCAAAACCTTAAAAAATTAATTTTTCATTCGGAGCCCTATATCTTAAAAACTACCAACAATACTAGAAATCTAAAAGAACGTTATTATAAGCAGAGTAAATGTTCTGAAATATTAGCCCTAATATATCTATTTACATCTAATAGTTTTTGAGAAATAGCCTTTTAAAAAGCTACATTTCATGAAAATGTTCAGAAATATCAGTAGTTAGTGAATTTA
Source organism: Halyomorpha halys (assembly GCF_000696795.3). Classification (NCBI taxonomy): domain Eukaryota; kingdom Metazoa; phylum Arthropoda; class Insecta; order Hemiptera; family Pentatomidae; genus Halyomorpha; species Halyomorpha halys. The sequence continues at coordinate 162,982 of NW_027110325.1, forward strand.
TTTTGAGAAATCTATATCTCAGGAACTATGTGACGTACAGATCACTGTTTGCATACAAATTAAAGCTGGTTAAATTTACTATAAAATAGTTATTACCTTTATCTTTGTTTAAGTAGCAGTTTTTCTAGTTATTCAGATAAATTTGTTTGAAAAAATATATCTGTAGAGCCATAAGACGCACATATGTTTGCCAATACTCAAAATAATTTTAATTTCAACTTACTATAAAATAGTTTATGACACTTATCTTCGTAGGGGTAGTTGTTTTTATGATATTCACGTATGAATATAAATTTGGCAAATGATAATTAGTCTGAACAACTATGAATCAATTTATTTTAGCAAATTTCATATAAACTACTTCACTACGAAAATAAACGCTCATTAAACTAGCTTTAATTTGAGTGCTAATAGACATCATTACGTCGCATAGTTCCTAAGATATAGATTTCTCAAAATAAATTAACTAACTACTGATATTTCAGTACGTTCCATACAACATTTTTATGAAATGTTGCTTTTTAAATAGCTATTTCTCGAGAACTATTGGACGTAAATAGCTCTATTAGGGCTTACATTTGAGCAAATTTACTGTACTTTATATGACGTACTCTTAGATTTTCTTGGTTTGTCGCTACTTTTTAAGATATGGAGCTCGGAATGAAAAATTAATTATTTTAAGGTTTTGAAACTAACTATACTTGGCAGACTCATCAATTTGACTAGTAATTATAGATAGTTTTTATTAAAGTAATCAAAAATTGTGGTGAAATAACTGCATTTTTTCCCCTCTTGAGCTCTTGTACTAAAAGTAGTACCAGTGTGAAACAGTGTGAATATTATAATATTAAATAAAAATTTAAAATATATTAGCCAGGGTAGTATCCTTGGTCCTATCCTTTATACAGTTTTTACAGCTGACATCCCAACCCATCCCATCACCACCCTCGAAGAATGGTGCCAAAACTGGAGGATTAAAATAATTTCCAATAAAGCCCACTAAATCACATTTACCCTTCGTCGTAAACCTTCGTCTTACCCCAAAGTATCTTTTAATAATACCCCACTCATTCCTGTTGAACAGATCCGTTACTTAGGACTAAATCTGGACAAACGACTGACATGGAATCCTCATACAAGACTGAAAAGACAGGAAACTACTCGTCGATTCCGACTATTTCAACATTTACTAGACAAAAGGTCCAATCCATTACAAAAGACTGATCTACATGACTATTATAAGGCCTATTTGGACATACGGAGTTGAGCTATGGGGCTCCACTAAACCATCTAATTCTTCTCGAATCCGATCCTTATAGTCCAAAATCCTTAATGCTCCTTACTTTGTCACAAATCAAATTATCCATCAGGACCTCAATGTCCCCTATGTTGCCGATTTGGCCAGAACCAGATACCAATCCTTTCATAATAAACTTCCCAACCACCCAAGCCAACTCGTTTCTAACCTGCCTTCTGCTTCACTACCTAATAATCCTCCTAGACGTCTGAAAAGAAGATGGCCTCGAGATCTACTCCTTTAGAAATGTTTTTGGAGTTGTATCAATGGATAGATTCTCCACATGTTTTTATCATGTCATAATATCACTTACAGCAACTTTACTTGATGTGTATAGATGTATACAGTTATAAATATCAATAAATAAATTATTTAAAAATAAATAAATATATATATATTAGCTATACTTTGTTCTGATGTATATGTACAGAAATAAATACATATGTACCAATATATACACGTAAATATATTTTGTTGAGAACTTGATACACATGATAGTAACATGATATCTATATGTATACAAAGCGCTAATGGTATTTGCCTCACGTTGGTATCAGACAACCTCAGCAGGAACAAGCCTCTTTTAGGAAGGCGGCTGTCAATGTCCGCCCACTGAGGTTTCTACACTGCAAGGAGAATAAAAAATTTCCTTTAATATATTATGATAATTTAACACCCACTCTGTCAGATTTATAACAAATATGGAAGTCATACATTAGCGACTTTTCGCGATTAAAATTAATCTTTGCCATGTTGCTTGTCCAGGTAGGAATTAAGTCTTGGGCGTGATTATTTTGATATATTGCTCGAGAAAATCTGGTAAATAGCGGATTAGTAAGGCTGCATTAACTTTTAAAAATATTTTTGTGATTACAATTACTAAATAGAATGTGATGCTATATACACAAGTCCTGATTTACCAATACTAACTGGCACCAAATTGTTTACCTAGATCCAAAAAAAAAAAAATTGAACAAAACTAACTTGCTATGAGCAAATACTTCTTATTTGCAGAGGGCATCTTGACAAAGAAAAAAATTATGGAAATGCTCCAATGCTGTTCCATCACAATCTCGACAAAGCTCCTGTGGGTCGAAACTTTATTTGCGAATTAAATAACATAAAAATCAGTGAAGACTAAAATTACTATATTCTAACATATTTACAAGAACTACATGTTCCTTTCACTGTTACAGAGTGTTTCTCTTCTTACTGAGCTATCTAGTGCTAGGAAATATATATGTACACTTGAGAAGAGGGGGTAGGAAGAATAGTGAAAATAGGAGAAGGGGTTTCGACCAATCAGATAATTTAGGGAATTAGACGGGGCCTAGAGAGCCTATGAAATTTAGAAGTAAATATCTGGGAAGGGGAAAAAGGCGTGACTAGAAGCAGGGTGGCCAGGCCTCCAAGAAATTGGGGGTAAGAGACCATGACCCAAGGACTTGTGGAAACTGACTTACATACGTTAAAGATAAAATAGTTAGACTGATGCAAGTCCATTGTGAGATGACAACTTGTACCTGCTTAAGTGTCAGCCCTTGCTATTGACACAGGATACTAAGGGTTTGAAAGGGCTATTAGAGAGGTCTCAGGGGCCTTCATAGAACCTAGTCGTTTTTATTGTGTTTCTTTTCTATAAAATTGTAAGGAAATGTGAACATATGGAACCATACGTCTAAAGTGACTGAACCTATAGTTGGGCAAGGGGCAATTGTTTAAATTTATAATACCGGTTCCTTAACTTGCGTGAACTGACTATCATGCTCTTGGTACTTTAAATGATATACGGCTCCGAATGAAAAATCTTACACCAATGATTTCCTAATTATGGTTGGTTTAGTAATCAATTTTTACGAGTTACTAATTAAAAAAAAATTAAATCTGTGCAGTACTTTGTAAGGAAGTTACTAGAACAACCATTGTGCAAGTAGGTGATTTGGTCAGAATCAAGCTCAACCACCAGATTTTTACCCAACCAAGGGGTACCATGAAGGGCTTGTAATCTCACAGTGCTAACAGTGAGACAGAAAATATTTAACTCCCACAGCCAGATTCGAATCCGGGTCCTTAGACTAATTGTATAAGAGCCAGGAAGAAATAAAGGCAGTTTTTTCACTCCAATTTTTGATTACTTCAATGAAAACTATGTATAATTACTAGTAAAAATTCATGAGTCTGCCAAGTATAGGTAGGGGGAATAAAAAATGGCGGCTGTTTTAAAACCTTAAAATAAATTAATTTTTCATTCGGAGCTCTATATCTTTAAAATTACAAACAATACTAGAAAACCTAAGATGACATTATTTAAAGAAGAGTAAATTTGCTGAAATATTAGCCCTAATTGAGCTATTTAAATCCAATAATTTTTTAGATATATCCTTTTAAAAAGCTATATATCATAAAAAATGTACTGAAAGATCAGTAGTCAGTGAATTTATTTAGAAGCAATCTATATCTCAGGAACTATGTGACGTATAGATGTCTATTAACACTCATATTAAAGCTAGTTTAATGTACTATGAAGTAGTTTATGACCTTTATCTTCGTAGTAGTTTTCATGATATTTGCTAAAATAAATTGATTTATAGTTGTTCAGACAATAAGTTTGATTTATGAAAAACTTTATTTCAGAAACCATAAGACGTACAGATATTAGTCAGCACTTAAATTAAAGCTAAATTTGCCATAAAATAGTTTATAACCTTTATCTTTGTAGGGGTAGTATTTTTCATGGTATTTGAAAAAATAAATTCACAAAATATTAATTTCTAGTTGTTCGGATGAACTGTTTGATTTTTGAAAAAATATATCTCTAGATATATTAACCCTAAGACGTACATATGTTTGCTATCACTCAAAATAAATAAATTTTTACTTACTACAAAGTAGTTTATGACACGTATCTATGTAGAGGTAGTAGTTTTTAAGATATTTGCATATAAATATAAAATTTGCACATGAAAATCTGTCTGAACAACAATAAATCAATTTATTTTAGCAAATATCATGAAAACTAATACTCCTGTGAAGATAAACTTCTTAAACTACTATATAGATCATTAAACTAGCTTTAATTTGACTGCTAATAGACATTTGTACGTCGAATGGTTTTTTGAGATATAGATTTCTCAAAATAAATTCATTGACAACTGGTTTTTCAGTATATTCTCTACAACATTTTTATGAAGCTTTTTAAAAAGCTATATCTCGAGAACTATTGAACGTAAAAAGCTCTATTAGGGCTAAAATTTTAGTAAATTTACTTTAAATGATGTTCTCTTAGATTTTCTTGTTTTGTCGCTACTTTTTAAGATATAGAGCTCGGAATGAAAAATTAATTATTTTTAAGGTTTTGAAACTTAACTATGCTTGGGAGACTCATCAATTTTGACTAGTAATTATAGATAGTTTTTATTAAAGTAATCAAAAATTTTTCTTGTGTTGCTAATTTTTAAGATGTAGAGCTCTGAATGAAAAATTAATTTTTTTTTTATCTTTTTGAAAAAGCCCCCATTATTTATCCCCCCTGCCTATTCTTGGAAGACTCATTAGTTTTGACTAGTAATTATACATAGTTTTCATTAAAGTAATAAAAAATTGGGATGAAATAACTGTCTTTTTTCTCCTCTTGGGCTCTTGTCCTATTAGTAGTACAGTTCCTTACCAAAGAGCTACCTATTAAAATAATAATAATAATAATAATTAAATATTTCATTGTTGAGATCAGAGTTTATTTCTTACGCGATATCATTCACTTGGTACTTCATAGTGAGGGTGTTGCATTCGACTTTATTGTTCCGCAAGAAATTAATGGCACCGTGCTCTCAGTGTTTATGGCGGCAATCCATTTTATCTGAGCGTTAGGAACATGTGTTCGACCGTAGGCCATGGGATCAGGTTTCCCTTTGGACTGCTTCGAGTACTTGCGTGGGCGCTAAAAGTATTTCCAAAATGTAGATATTATTCATCAAATATTACAATATACCACATTAAAGAGTAGTAAGTTTTTGTAATGTATTTTATTCATCTAAAAAATTACATCATATATGGTCCGACCAGATGACAACATCTATCGATAAGTGCCTAAATAACAAATCCAAATGATAGCGTTGTGGAGGTTATACTATTTATAATCTAGATAAATCCAATAAAGTGAAAATAATTCCAAATAAAAAAATAAAACCAAATAAAATGAAAATAAAGTAAAAAATAAAATAAGCTGCAAATTTGCAATTAGTGATTGACAAATTTGTATTCAATAATATTTACAGAAATTCTAAATTTGATAAACAATCGATTTACAAGAATCAATAACTTCATCTGAATACCAGACATTTGATTTTTGTTAATATATATGGCCTGTAACTGGCCTACCTTCTACGCCATAACCCCTGATGAAGACCTGAAATTCAGGTCGAAACGTCGGCATAAAATAAATAAATATGGTTTTGTTTATTTATGTTGTTCTTTGCTGACCGCACCCCCTGACAAACTTCTCCAATCATTAATCTCATGATAAAATTAATAATTTTTTTTTTAATATTTATTTATTGCTATTTACATTATAATACATTTAGTAAATCTGATCTAAGTTAAATTGGAGTGTTACCCATTGGTAGCACTCTAATGGCATTTTACATTAGCTGGACTCGTGGCCATCTTCTTTTCAAGCGCCTCGGAGGATTGTCAGGAATGGAAGAGGATGCAAGATTAAAAACTAGGGGGTTTGTGTGGTTAGGGAGTTTATAATGGAAGGAGTGATATCTGGTTCGGGGTACATCGGTTACATAGGGAACAATAAGGTCTTTATGTATGATTTTATTTGTGACAAAGTAAGGAGCATTGAGGATTTTACGAAGGATTTTGGATTGTAAGGATGGAATACGAAAGTAATTCGAAGGTTTAGTGGAGCCCCAAAACTCAACTCTATATGCCCAGATTGGCCTTATTACAGTCATTTGTCTAGTAAGTGTTGTAATAGTCGAAATCGACGTGCAGTTTCCTGTCTTTTCAGTCTAGTGTGAGGATTCTAGGTTAATTGTGTGTCCAAATGTAGTCCAAGGTAGGGGATCTGTTCGACAGGGGTAAGAGTAACATTATTTATTGAAACTGTAGGGCAGTCGGTAGGTTTACGACGAAGGGTAAAGTTAATTTGATGGGATTTGTTTGAATTTATCTTAAAACTAATAATTAAATTAACAAATACTAAAATGAAAATAAAGTAAAATATAAAAATTAAATAAAGCTGAAAATTTACAATTAGTTATTGACAAATTTGTATTCAACAATATTTACAAAAATTCTAAATTTGATAAACAATCAATGTAGAAGAATCAATAAGTTCATCTGAATACCAGGCATTTAATTCTTATAAATATATATGCAGATACTATTTGTAAAATATTAATATAGTTTTTTATAATATAAGTTTTTTAATATAATTTCTTTTTCCATCCCTTAAAATTTTCTATATTCTTTACCTTAAAATTATTTTCAAATGTAACGTACTTTAATCGCCAATCCCCAATCTTGTGTGTACATCATGTCAAAACAATTCACTTTCCTGACTTCGAGCACGAAAGGTACGTTGATTTTATTATCATATTTTTCCATCTCAAAGTTTGTACTTTCTTTTATATTTCTTTTTTTTATCGTTTGTTATTTCCGTTTTCATTTATTGTATTTATTTATAATAAAAGATTATATTATTTATTAAATAAATCAAAAATTCGTATCCATTTTTGTCTCAACACTTTATTTTTCACCAGTCCAACGTTTCGGCCATTCTAGCCATCCTCAAGGACATCTTCAATATAATTTGTTCCTCACATTAATTTAAAGTTTCTTTTGCAGGCTATTCTTCCCAGGTCATTTTCTTTATTATAAGTTAAAAGCCTATTTTTTTAAAATTTAAAATCGTTAATATTTAATTTTTCTAATATAAGATTATCCACAATTGATACACTACCATAGTAGGGTTTGTGATATGGTAGTATATACCTAATAGTATAAACAACATCAAACATAAAACAAAATTAAAGCGAAAAGTGTAAACATTTCAAATATACTAAAAATAATATATTAGAAGATGATAGTATACCATATGAACTAGATTGTATGAAGATAGTCGTGTGTCGGTCAAAAAGGTATCAAAATATTAAAAGAAAATTGTTTATTGATAACCAACGTTTCGCCCCACTTAGGAGGACTTCGTGAGGGCTGTAAGATTGAGCTTTAATTTCGTTTTATGTTTGATGGAAAAAATACTACTAGTCATAAGTATGCTGTTCTCTTATCAATACCATTTATTTAAAAAAACTGATTGAAAAAACAGAGTCATCATCTCCATTTCAATCTGACAGCCCTGACGAAACCCTGCAAATTGGAGCGAAACGTTTGTTAGCAATAAATAGTTTTATTTTACTATTTTGATACCTTTATTGACCTCCACCCGGACTATCTTCCTATAATGAAAATAATACATACATAATAAAACCTAACCTGGTCGTCCACATTAACAATCTATTAATATTTTAAAAAAACAGTCTAACACATGCATACAAAGAATAAAATAAGATAAATAAGTATATTACGATAAAAGTAATAAATATAAATTTAATAATTATAATAGGTTTTTTGTACAAAAGTAAACAGTGCTCGTAACCATTGCGACCTTACAACGAATAACAGCGCCTACTTAAGAGATAAGGACGTAAGCCTAAGTGAATACGAACAGAAAAGCAACAAATCGATTTTAAATGCCTAGAAGTATGTTGGTGTAAAAATAAATAGTGTGTGGTCTATTGATAAGTGAAGAACTAACAGCCATCTTGAAGTTGTATTCAGAAGACTGATTCATCAATGACTGAAGGGCAATATCCATCTTTGGTATCTTCTTGAGGGCCATTGAAGACTCGAGTGTTTGTTTCTTGGCAGCTTGGTCTGAGGGCAAACATTGACGAACCTTCTCCAAACACTGATTTGAATATTAGTTAGTTTATAAGGAGTTGTGAATCAGAGCCATCTTTACCCAAAGGTCCTACGATTTTCAGGGCCTCTTACGACCTCTTGAAAATGTTATATATATATATATATATATATATATATAACATATATATGAACACATATGAAGGTTACCTTCAGGCTCTAACCCATCCAATCCTGTCTTCAAATAACAATTAAGTAACATGGTTTTATAAAAAAAAATAACCTCTGATGCGGTTTTTAAATGATTTATGATTGTACGAGTGAAAAAAAAAAATAAAAACTGATTTTTTTAATAGCAAAAGTTAAAATTTTTTAAGTATATCTCTATCACAAGGTTATATGAAAAATTATTTTTAATTACTAGGGATAGGATTTTTATGTGCTAAAAAATCCGAAATATGTGCTAGTAAATTGTCAAATATTTCATAAAATATGTATTTATAAATAATGTATTATTCAACAATATAAATTACTAATTAACAAGTAATTTTATAACTTAAACTTCTTTATAACGGGCTTAAATATTAGTACCACTAAAAAATATTACTAAACAAATAGTTTGGGGCTCCACTAAACCTTCGAAATCCTCTCGTATCCAATCCTTACAATCCAAAATCCTCAATGCTCCTTACTTTGTCACAAATAAAATCATACATAAAGACCTAAATGTTCCCTATGTAACCGATCTAGCCCGAACCAGATATCACTCCTTCCATTATAAACTTCCTAACCACTAAATCTATTTTTCATCAAGCTGTGACATCCGTAGATCACATTCTTATAATATTTAAAAGAATCCGAGCTTTTCCATTCTAACCAAAAATCTATCTTTAAGGAACCATAAAAATGTTTTTCGACTGTACCTGCTAAATATTATCGATATTCCAAACAATCGAACAGTCAACAATCTTATTTTGTGGTTCAGTTCCATTAATGAAAGCTACATTGATTCAGATCTACTAAGTTCTTAGGGGTAATTTATGTCTTAAATTACTTCATAAAATTAAAAAGCTTTAAAATATGGCACTAAACACTTTTTTTTACTGAAACTAGGAAATTACTTTTTATATCTATACTTTCCTTTACGAGCTAAGAGACTAACGCTAATGATCCTTTCTTTATAATGCGCTAGGATTGGCTTTTTTTTAGTGTTATGATCTTTTCATGTGATATTGTGACATGTCGTACAGCGACCAACTTACTCGCTATAATTGTAAGGTATAGATAGTAATATTTATTAGTGGTACTAATATTTAAGCACGTTATAAAGAAGACTTTAACGTTTGTTTATATTCATCTATTGCATTTTTTAATTTATTTTTTAATCAATATGTATTATGTATCGCACTGTCTCCTCATGAGAGGACTACTATTGACAACTGTGATTCTTCGCCATCATCCTCCAACAGCTATTATCTACACGGCCTGCCTCCTCAACTTAAGGTCAGACAGTTTCCAAATTGGAGCCCGGTATACACTGCACGGGAGTCTTCCTCGATGTTGAACAAGCTTTTGATCGAGTCTGGCATCCAGGTCTGCTCTATAATACTTCGTCAATTCCTACCCCCAACATATTTCCTTATAATCCTTTCCTCCATTCTCACTGATAGAACCTTTAAAGTAAATCATAACCTAGCCTACTCATCTCTCTTTTCTCAGTCCGCCGGTGTTCCTCAAGGTAGTATCTTAGGTCCCATTCTTTATACGGTTTATACAGCTGACATCCCAACCCTGTCCTACAGTATCCTTTCTAAATACTCCACTAACGCCTGTTGAACAGATTCAATACTCAGGACTCCATCTTGACAAGAGACTTACTTGGAATCCACACACAAGACTGAAACGACAAGAAACTGCTCGTAGATTCCGATTGCTACAACACTTACTTGACAAACGCTCTAAACAAAAAATTAGTATACACTACGATAATCAGACCAATTTGGACATATGGAATTGAGCTCTGGTGCTCTACCAAACCATCAAATTCTTCCTTCATCCAATCCTTACAATCCAAAATCCTACGTAAAATCCTTGATGCTCCTTATTACGTCACAAATAAACTCATTCACAAAGACCTTAACATCCCATTCGTTGCAGATTTGACCCAAAACAGAGATGCGTCTTTTCATTCCAAACTCCTTAACCATCCTAACCCATTAATTCTTAATCTTTCATCCTTAACAATCCCTGATAATCCTCCGTGGCGTCTGAAAAGAAGATGGCCACGAGACCTTCAAATTTAAATTAATATTTGAAGTACAACCAATGGGTGGTTCCTTCCCAAGACTTTCAAGTGCATATGAAAAATACTACATATTTACCTGTTGTATTATTTTGTACAGTTGTAAATTACATTAAATAAATATTTAAAAAAAAAAATTGGAGTCCCACGAATGATAATAATTGAATTTTCTTTCCAAAGGCCTACCGTTTATAGCATTCATCTAACGGCCATTATCAATTTATTTTCGACTATAATATATATATTGTTAAAGAAGACCTCTCTTTTGTTTTGTATAGTTTATATTAATTATAATAATAATATATATCTGAAGAAAATTGATGACCGTAGATTTCAGGAAGATGGCGGTCAATAAAGGTAACAAAATAGTAAAAGAACACTATTTATTGTTAACCAAGGTTTCGTCCCACTTTGCAGTGATTCGTTAGGGCTGACAGATTGAAACAGAGATGTCAACTGTTGATGAATGGACATAGCCGCCTTTGAAATTGGGTACCCTTTATCAGGGTAAAAATCTGGCGGTCGAGCGTGATTCTGACCAAATCTCCTCCTTGCACTACTGTTGGTGTAGTAACAGTGTTTCAAAGGTACAAAGGTACAAAGGTACTGGGTTCTGCACCCAAAACCCTTCATGGGTACAAATTTTTTAGTTTTAACCCCGTAATAGTTCATTCATTTATAGAATTTCATTTCCAACCTTTCAATCAACGATTACACAAAAGCAGGAGTACAGCATTAGCAAGTTCGCAACACCTACTCGGTCGGGCTAATTATATAATTTTGACAACAGTGAGCCGCCTATTAATATTTTCTGAGCTCAATCTTCTATGGCCTTTATGAATGGCACCTAAGCCTATGAATGAATTATGAAGAGTAGATTCAAAATCTGGATCACTGACAATAAATTAGCATTAGCAGATCTACAAAGATTCGAAAAAGATGCCAATGGTCGGAGTTGAGATCTTGATAAGGCTGAGAACATTTATCAGTGACATCGAATTGGAATATCGCTTGATAGGATTATTAGAGCTCGCCCACCGCTGGCCTATTGTGAGTGATTGACATGTCGACTCTACCTTATAAGGCAACTCCAGCCATTGTACGACAAGCTCCGAACAAATTGTTACAATGTCACAATACCGTCCCGGGGTTGGTTACAATGTGGCGCCGTCTCTGCCGCATTCCTCCAGTGATATATGGATTCAGACCATACAGTACAAGAGCCCAAGAGGAGAAAAAAGGCAGTTATCTCACCCCAATTTTTGATTACTTTAATGAAAACTATGTATAATTACTTGTCAAAACTGACGAGTCTTCCAAGTATAGGCAGGGGGGATAAATAATGGGGGCTTTTTCAAAAAGATAAAAAAAAAATTAATTTTTCATTCAGAGCTCTACATCTTAAAAATTAGCAACACAAGAAAAATTTTTGATTACTTTAATAAAAACTATCTATAATTACTAGTCAAAATTGATGAGTCTGCCAAGCATAGTTAAGTTTCAAAACCTTAAAAATAATTAATTTTTCATTCCGAGCTCTATATCTTAAAAAGTAGCGACAAAACAACAAAATCTAAGAGAACATCATTTAAAGTAGAGTAAATTTTCTAAAATTTTAGCCCTAATAGAGCGTTCTACGTTCAATAGTTCTCGAGATATAGCTTGTTAAAAAAGCTTCATAAAAATGTTGTACAGAATATACTGAAAAACCAGTTGTCAATGAATTTATTTTGAGAAATCTATATCTCAAAAAACCATTTGACGTACAGATGTCTATAAGCACTCAAATTAAAGCTAGTTTAATGATCTATATAGTAGTTTAAGAAGTTTATCTTCCCAGGAGTAATAGTTTTCATGATATTTGCTAATTGATGAGTCTGCCAAGTATAGGTAGGGGGAATAAAAAATGGTGGCTGTTTAAAACCGATAAAAAAATTTAATTTTTAATTCGGAGCTCTATATCTTAAAAAGTAGGAACAACACAAGAAAACCTAAGAGAATGTCATTTAAAGAAGAGTAAATTTGCTAAAATATGAGCTCTAATAGAGTTATTTACGTTAAATAGTTTTCAAGATAAAGCTTTTTAAAAAGCAACATTTCATAACAAACTAAATTCAATTTCATAAAAGTGAAATAAAGAAGCTCCCCTGTACATAGATATTTGGTTTTGTAATAGTTAAAGATGTATGAGAAATACGTTCAACAAAAATACTCCTATTCATGATCTTCAAATCAACATGTTAAAGCGTGTTAAATGGAAAAACTTATGTTAAATGGAGAAATATTTCCTTCTTTTACCATGTTAAAACGATATAACATATAACATGGTTGAGAGTCTGTTACTAGGTCTGTTAAATGGAGAAATATTTCCTTCTTTTACCATGTTAAAACGATATAACATATAACATGGTTGAGAGTCTGTTACTAGGTCTGTTAAATGAGGTATGACGTCATGCAACAGACCAATAATGATGATGTAACGACAGTTGTCAATTAGCTCATCTTGATTCTCTTTCTCACAAGTTAGAAGATCTACAAGGCACTCAGTAGCCAAACTTTCACACAACTTCCTTTCTTCACTCAATTTAGACATGATGTAATAAATTACCTTAATTCCAATAATCTCCAATTTAAATTATGGATATTAACAAATAATATTCGATTCAATTATTGACATGATCAACATCAAATCATTATAATATTTTTATTTCATATCAATTCACAACTTCGGCAGAATACCATTACCAAAGCTAGGTATAAATATTTAATAAAAGTGAAATATCGATATCAGGTTTCGAGATCTAATATTAATATGTTTTTTTTTTTAATTTTATTTATTTATTGATATTTACAACTGTATAAAAAATACAACAAGTAAATTTGATCATAATGACATAATGATATGATACAGGATGTAGAGAAACTACCCAGTAGTAGAACTCTAAAAACAGTAACAAAATAAGGAGCATTGAGAATTTTTCGAAGGATTTTGGATTGTAAAGATTAGTTACGAGAGGAATTCGAAGGTTTAGTGGAGCCCCAAAGCTCAACTCCATATGTCCAGAAGGGCCTTATTATTGTCATGTAGATCAGTCTTTTATAATGAGTTGGAAGTTTAGACCGTTTGTCTAGTAAGTTGCTGTAATAGTCGGAATCTGCGTGCAGTTTCCTGTCTTTTCAGTCTTGTGTGAGGATTCCAGGTTAGTCTTTTGTCAAGATGTCCAAGATAACGAATCTGTTCTACAGGGGTAAGAGCCACATTATTAAAGTATAGTGTAGGGCAGTCTACAGGTTTACGACGAAGAGTAAATGTGATTAAAATTAATATGTAATTTTTAAATTTCTTTAAGTCCACTATTTATCAAGTATCGATATTTCAATTAAATTATTTTAGAATATCGTTGCTAAAGCCTTATATCGATATTAATCTCCCATAATAATATCGATATCGATGTATTGTTTTGAAGTGCTAGGTTATTTGCTCGTAGTTTGAGTTTTAATTGTTTTGGATATTTTTATCACAGTTGGAGGAATGGATGACAATAATAATAATGTAATGGCAGTTGTCAATTAGCTCATCTTGATTCTCTTGTTCACATGTTAAAAGATCAAGATGTCATTCAGTCGAAGAACTTACACATTAGTTCCACTTTTCACTTATTTTAGGCATGTTGTAATAAATTACTATAATGAAAACTTTGAAGTAAGGAATAACATGGAGTTTTGGAATAGAAGGTTATAAAACAAGTTTCTCAGAAAATCCGCTTGGAGCTCTCATGCACTTAACATTTAACATGACTTTAAATAGTGCTGCTCACAATCCTATATTTGACTATGACATGGTATAACATGGTAAACTATTTTAAATTTTGCACATCATGAATACCCCTACTGTAACTCAATTTTAAAAGAGTTTAAGCTTTTGGAATTGTTAATCTTATCCCCTCTCTTCTCATTCATTGGATAAAGAAAAGTTCTTATGTAAATAAATGTTAGATTTTTAATTATTACTGCTTTTTCAGGTTCGGAAAGAACTACCTAAATAAATTTTAATGCATTTCATCATCTCTTGAAATTACCCCTGATACAGAAAGCTGTCATGAAGAATATTATTAATTAAAATAAAGACATTATTTTCCCTAACTTAATGAAAGGGCGAGAAATGCTTTATAATTTTTTCCGTTGGGAATGTTCTGCCTCGGCGCTATTTTCCAGTGATCTATATTAATGTACTCTTTAAACTAGAAAGCTAGCCTTTCATTATTGCCCATTAAACATGTATATAATTCATAGCCTCCTAAATTGCCAAAATAAGGACCTTCTAGGAATTATTGAGAAACTGAGGCGTTTGGTCATTGGTGAATACTTTTGAAATATTTTAACATGTAACACCTACACTCAAGGTCCCTAGTTGTATCACAGGGAATTTTTAATACACTGTAATTCTCTGTTCCTGAAACCTTTATAACTGTATTATAGGACCGTTTGTAGCCGAGCGAGTTAAAGCACCAAAATTTAACTGGATCACAACAGCGACGGTTCGTTTCAGCAAGGACTTTTATTTTTATGGTGGCCCAACGAAAACATGAACCCCATGGTTAGAATAGGGTGTTACCCTGTTGATAACCCCAACTCACCTCCCCCGTATATCAGAAATGACCAGAAAATGGATCGTAAAGCATAGGATAACCAGGTTTTTCTTCTATGATTAATAATATATTTTTTTTTTTTTAATAATTTATGTATTGATATTTACAACTGTATACATATATACACATCAAGTAAATTTGCTGTAAGTGATATTATGACATGATAAAAACCTGTGGAGAATCTACCCATTGATAGAACTCCAAAAACATTTCTAAAGGAGAATATCTCGAGGCCATCTTCTTTTCAGACGTCTAGGAGGATTATTAGGTAGTGAAGGAGAAGCCAGGCTAGAAACGAGATGGTTTGGGTGGTTGGGGAGTTTATTATGGAAGAATTGGTATCTGGTTCTGGCCAAATCGGCAACATAGGGGACATTGAGGTCCGGATAGATGATTTGATTTATGACATTAGGAACATTTACCTTATTTAACCGATCTAGCCCGAACCCGATATTATTCCTTCCATAATAAACTACCTAACCACCCAAACCTACCAGTTTCTAACCTTGCTTCCTCTTCCATTCCTGGCAATCCTCCGAGGCGCCTGAAAAGAAGATGGCCTCGTGACCTTATATTGTAAACTGCTTTTAGAGTTCTACTACTGGGCAGTTTCTCTACATCCTGTATCATATCATTATGTCATTATGATCAAATTTACTTGTTGTATTTTTTTTATACAGTTGTAAATATCAATAAATAAATTTAAAAAAAAAAAATGTTTTTAGGTGTTCAAGACAAAGCTTAAATCGAACCTGATTTGTTTTTTTCTAGAATTATTTTTTGACCACTTCAAACCTCACTGTGTTTTTCTAATTTTCTTTCTATTTTTTTTTTATTCTTCAGAGAGAGGATTCGATATATATATTTTTAAAAAAACTTATATTTGCTGAGCCACGCGCTAAAAACCTTAATTTTATATCTTAATTTTTTTTTTTTACCGGAAAATTCGAGGATTTTAGTTGCTTAAACCTTCCCATGGTGACAGGAAACATTTAACAATGTAAATTGGTCCAGTTAGTCAAAAATATATGTGAATAACGATTCAAATCTTTCCCTTAAAATATTTATAGATTTAACATAAGTATTTTTTTATATCTAACAACATTATATGCAAAGTTTTTAATCTGTTTTGTGTAATTGGAACTTACTGAATATAGATATACACGACAGAAAAATGAGACCTATTATATACAACAATGGTGTGATATCATAGTGTTGATGAATAAAATAAAACATGTCATTAGTTAATTTTGTTAATGTTAGCATTAGGAGTCTAATTTGGCTGGTTTAATATTTTTACATTCCATGTCATTAAAAAAAAAATAATAAAACCACATTGGAAGCAAATTTAACATATTTAAAATTTGTTAAGAACACAAATTTTATTAAATCTACTAATTTTCAAATGATTAACTATACACTTTTATTTCTCCTATCTCTTCACTACACATAAACCAGGCGCACGAATCCGTCGGATTTTTAAGGTAAAAATATTCTATTGAGAGTAAATCGTAAATAGAATCTTGATAATTTGTTTTTTTTATTATCTAATTTGATTAGTCTAACAGGTAATTGAGTCATAAAAGTTTTAATTACTCACATTTGTGTCCTCCCTATACAACTGCCAGGAATATACTAAGTGCAGCTTTGCATGTTTAGCTATTGGTAATCGGTTTTACTGATCATATGAAGTCATTTATATCTATCTTTTATCTGAAAACATTGCTCGGGCTATTTGGTGAATGCGTTTCAATTCACGGAAAATCAATCGGAGAAATTATTTGTTGTAATTTATATATTTTTTCTCTTGCATAGTAACCAAGAGGAGTTTATTCAGAAATTATTGTATATATGCCATGTTGTACATACTATATATATGAAAATTGGATTTAGCATTGAAACATTTTATTACTATTATATGTAAAGTATTAAAAAGATAAAATAAAATAAAAATTAAATGTACTTACAACAAGAAATATTCTATGAACTATTTCTATCATATAAAAAAAATAATTCTCAACAATAAACTAGGGAAAAAAATAAATACACAAAAATAAATATAATTAAAAAAGTTAATGAATTAGCTATCTGGTTTTGTAATAGTTAAAGATGTATGAGAAACACGTTTAACAAAAAATAGAGGTATTCATGATCTTTATTTTAACATGTTAAAGCGTGTTAAATACAAAAACGTATTTTAAATGGAGAAATATTTCCTTCTTTTACCATGTTAAAAATATATAAAATATAATATAGCTGAGAGCTGAGCTCGACACCATTTTGTTTGTTGTCGTGTTACGTTACTTATTAGTAGTTTGTGTTTTAATTATTAGTATTGTTTCGGATGTTTTATAACTAATAAAGCAATGAATGACAGTTGCAAATTAGCTTATCTTGTTTCTCTTCCTTACTCAAACTTCCATTTTTCACTGCGTGGTGCAAAAAATAATTTTAATCAAAACTTAGAAGTAAACAATAACATGAAGTTTTGGAAGGAAAGGTTATAAAACAAGTTGCTCAGAAAATCCGCCAGGAGCTCTCATGCAAATAATATTTAACATGACTTTAAATAGCACTGCTCACAGTCATATTCTTATAATATTTAATATCGTAAAAACATATTACATTAAACACATCATGCATAACCTTAATATAACAACATTTATCTAGGATAAAGAAAATGAAACAATTAAACATGACGTAGGAATACAAAACAAGTAATTAATTAAAAACAAGAACTAAAAGTACATGAATAATAAAAATAAAATAAATATGTATGTAAAAATTAAATATTGTACTAAAATTAACCATAAAAAAATATCATTTATTAAGTTAAACATAGAAACGTGGCCTCTTGCGCAAAAGGATGAACAGCGACTTGTGGTTTTCAAAAATAATGTAATACGTAAAATATTTGGACCGAAAAAGGATGAATTTAGAAGGCTACACAGCAATTAATTTAGGGATCTACACACCGTAAATATAATTCAAGTTAAAGCATTGCGGCGTATATCGATTATGTTATATTATAACGAGCGGATCCCTAAAATGTTAAGAAACAGTGAACCGATGGGTACACCGAAACGTAGATGGGAGGATTGCGTTAGAACTGATTTAATAGAATTATATTTAGAGGGGCATCACTGGAACGATGTATGTAGAGAACGTAAAAAAAAAAAAAAAATGCTTTTGATTCTGACTATACTACTATTTTAGCCACTGTTCCAAATTACCAAAAGAGACTCATCTCAGAATCCATTTATATACATCTTGAACCCCTTCCAGTTAACCACAAAGAACCCATCTCTCCGCCGTAGTACTAGGATTAAAAAAAATTACCTTTTTTCTTAAATCTCAGTAGGCAATAATATTTTTGTTTTCAAATAAAAATGTGCATGTATAAAAGAACTTAACTTCCTGATCTAGAGGCAAGTTATTGTAATCAATGTGGAAATCGAAAGTGAGCATTTTTACATTTTCGATTTTGGGGTAATCTAATTCCTAAGCGAATGTTCATAATGTATTTTTTTGGAATTGAAAATATATATCTATTCTATGAATCATTTGATTTTGTAAAAATTAATTTAATTAATTGTAGAAATATTTATAACATAATTTTTTTGTTTGTGAAATTTTTGGTAAAAGAGTATTTTTTAAGTTTTTAAAAAGCAAATCATCGCTTTGCATTATTGGGGATGCAAATAATTTTTTTTTTTGTAATTTTAAACCATCAACTTAGGAATAAAATATTTTAAAAAATATAAAATACATAAAAATAGTGATTTACATTAATATTTTTTTAATTTTTAACAAGCAACACCTCAAAATAGCTCGAAAGGATGTGAAAGAAGAGCTCATAACAATATTGAAAATGAGACTACGAAAAGTATTGAAGACTCAACAATCTGGAAAACATAAAATCAAGGCCATCAATACTTGGGTCATACCAGCGCTAAGCTACAGCTTTGGTATATTACAGTGGTCAAGTACCAGGGTACAAGATATAGATCGTCTTGTAAGAACGACACTCACGCAAGAGCGGGTCCACCATCCCATATCATCCAAATCCAGACTCTATTTATCCAGGAAAGAAGGAGGACGAGGACTCATAAATATTGAAGAAGCAACAAGCAAGAATTATTACTAAGACAATATTTCCATTCAAAAACCACTAGTGTTTATCAGACAATAGTTACAATAGATCGTGGTCTGACTGCACTGAACCTGAGCATAGAGGATGAACCGAACATTGTTTCAGAAAAAGAAAAAGAACGACTGGTGGAATGGAAAAGCAAGGGAGATTCTATAGCCAACTGAACAAAGCCTCCATAGACAAAGAAAGATCAGTTGAATGGCTAAAAGCAGGAAGGATATTCTCCAAGACAGAGTAATTCAAGATCATGTTGTTGCCACTAGATCATATAGGAACCATGTGCTAAAAGACGCAACAACATCGGATAAGGATTGATGTACTAAGAGAGGCTCAACAGTCGGTTTTCTTAGATACAGCACACAAAGAACGAAAGGTTTTAAATATTTGAAAAAAGAAAATCAATAAATAAACAAAATATAAAGGTGGTTGGACTTCGAGGTCCTCCACCTCAAATACTCAACCCACAATAGCAAGGAAAACCTAAACAGATATTAATAATGAAGGCCTATCGAACTCCTATTATCACTGGAAGGAATTTATCTAGATAAAGAAATATTTTCTAATGTTTTGGAAAGTCATCAAGAGCAATAAGATAAGTTTCGATTTTATGTATGTTATATACTCAAGAGAGAGAGAAATACTTTATTTATCTATGCTGCCTAAATACATCAGGTTGCTATCTCACACACCATACTTATCGATCCGTTATCGGACATATATAAATTACACATGGTATAATCAGATATAAAGAGATATAATAAACATTTTTTTTTCCCCATAGTTTCCTTTTACAATCAATTTCGGTCTGTACAACAAATACAAATGTTTCAATTCATTCTTACTTTACTTTCTCATTTCTGCTCCTCCAATTTCACCATTTCACAATTTTTTAATTCACCCGATCAACAAATTCGCTCTCCGGAATTCACCCTCCCAGATCCTCTTCAGTGACCCGCTGAAAAAATTCAATATTAGACGGTAATGTGAGATCATACCATCATTCATAGTCACAGCAGTAGATGAGTTTACCAAAAACAAACAAATAGATACATTTTACGAGAATAAGACTAACACATAGATTCAAAGGAAAATATAATAAAAAACCGGTTACAGGAAACACTTGAATGGATAAATAAGTTAAAAAAAACAATAGTACTAATAAAATAATTTAATGAATAAATACGTTAAAACACACAAACCGTGTGTTATCAACTCTTTGCCAGATGAGGCTAAAATAATTTAGTTAAAAATACCAACTCTATTTATTTAAAATAAAATCCATTCTATATATTTAAATCGGGAAGCGTGCTTATTTTATCTAGATAAAGAAATATTTTCTAGTATTTTGGCTAGAAGAAGTTGAAGAAAATGTGGCCGAAAAGACACCAATGATTAATCATGAAAAAGTTGTACCATGTCATTCTTAGTTCCTAATTGATATTCTTTGGGTACCAAGTGTTCCAGAATAAAGATTGATTTTCATTCATTCATTAATTAATTAATTAATTCATGTTTCCAATGGGCAGAACAAAATGATCTAGTGTTGATTCAGGTCCGTAATTTAAAAATTACTTTTCTAAAAAAATTTAGATTGGTGGAAAGATATTTAATATAATTTATTTCTGAAGCAGATGGAGTCACTGGCATTAAAAAGACGATTTAAAGTTTCTAACAATCGAAAATTTCACCAGAAAATAGCTAAAAAATAAATTTCTGAACAATGATTAATTATTGTAAAAATATTTATAATTGTTTAAATAAAATCAATTGTATCCAAAATAAAGTCTCAAAACATTCTTTATTTTCTCAAAAGTCAACGTTTCGGCCAATTCGGCCTACGAGTATATGCTGTTATCATAGTAAGGTGTAATAAGAGTTAAATTCATTATAATTAAAAGTTTAATATTAATGAAATAGTGACAATAGTGGTAATTAGACTTAAGCTAAGAATAGTTTATTAATAAATTAATTATATTCTCTAATGTTTGTATCATTGGTAATGCTAAGTAAGTAAAAAAAACTATTACAATTTTTTTTTCTTTCTTCAATATTAAAATAAAACGATGTGATTACTGTTGACCTTATAATATGTATTTGGTTGGCCAATGTTATTTTGTGATTGATATTTATTGATACAGTAAAAACAAATGAGAAAAAGAAAGTGAATAGACAAACGGTAAAAAAAAAAAAAAAAAAAAAAAAATCGATTTGAGAAAATCTGTAAGGAATACATTGTTAATAAGATTGATTTATCTTTCTCGGTCAAATGGTTTGACTCATTTATATTTAATGTAAACTCTATTTAGGGAATTGTCATGGCCTAGAAAGGTAATCCAACTACTAGAACATTTATTCCGGGGTTCAATTCCCTTAAAATTAAGTATGTCGGTTATCTGAAAATTAGGTATCGGTAAAATCGATGTTTTTAAATTGAATTTGAAATTTGAATTTTTAAATTCTTTGACATCAATTTATCTACTCTCACTAATCCGAACTAACAAAAACCAAGGGGGTTCGAATTACAATAAAGATACAAATATCTTTTAATTTAAAAAAAAAATAAATCAAATCAAAAATAAAGAAAATCAAAAATTAAAAACCGAAAAACGATAAGTCTGCCGGATAAGATGGGCATCTAAAGTTGTGGGACTTGATAACGAACAGATCTCTTAACTGTCAATAAACACTGAACCGACGGGTAAACGTCCGAGGGGTAGACCGAAAAGTAGATGGGAGGATTGTGTTAAAACTTATTTAGTAGATTCGGGTTTGGATAAGTGTAACTGAACAGATATATGTAGAGAACGATTGGTGTTATCGACATCGAATCTTTGGGTTCACTCAGCCTTTATTTTTATTACAAATACTTTTAGTAGATTTTCGGTTGAAATTATTTCACAAATGATCATTATTTCGTAGAATAACCCTTTTAGTTTATTTAATAGATACATTATTTAAAAAGTTACCAGATCTAATTTCGTCTAAGTGTAACTTAGTACTGGCTTCACTTTTTCGAGTTTTTAAATATGTTTTTAGTGGCCAATATATTGCAAAGAATTAGTTTGATCAACTGCTATGTTCTAGTAGCTGATTTACTTGGAATGCCAGGATAATCGCTGAAGGCAATTATCCAAAAATAAGTTAATTAATTGATTATAAATTGAGTCCTAAAAATTATTATTATAATTGGATTCCTTTCCAAAGGCTGTTTGTGTGTTTACCAGTTTACCAATTAAATACTTTTATATTAATAAACTGTTCTTACCATTAATTATTTAGTATAATAAAGAGTGATATATTGGGTTATATAATAGTATACAAACTACACTTGAAAGAAACTAAGTATTTATTTACAATTTGTTATTATGATTAAAATGGTTCAAATGATTCAGATAAAGGTTGCCATAAAATATAGATTATTACATGAATACTTATTAGTTAATTTATAATTATAGCTGCTGATGCCGTGGGATGTAGTGCCGTACGTGTCTTCTGTTTCATAAGGGATGTCTGGTGGCCCTTCTCACGACTTCGTCTGGTCCCAGTGCATCTTGACTGTGGTGCATGCTTCCCCGTCCAAGCCTTCCCCATGAGTTGCTCCTCTGTCTAGCCCTTCCAGTAGAGTGTCCTGTTCTTCTATTGTAAATTCCCTCTCTGTATTTTTCTCCCACTTCTCTTTTAGGGCGTTACCTTATTTTTAAATCTCTTCTCTGATTGGCTATCGATGTCCGAAGACTCCCGAGGCAGGCGTCCCCCTCCTCAGGGCCGAGGATGTGTAACAAAAAGAAGGGCCTGCAACTAGTTAATTTGATTCTGGTCCCTCGTCCCAAACTATCATTTTTGTAACTTAAAGGTTAGCCAATCTAATTTTCTCAGGGGCCTCTGGTAATGTGACAAACTTAATACAGATGTTTTCACATCCGAGGATGAAGGATACCCTGACCAGGTATAGGGGCAGATGACGAAAAACCTTAATAAACGATATTGTTGAAATCATGGCTAATTCCTCGATACATAGCACAACATCTGATTTATCTCTAGAACTCCGGAATTGTAACGCTTCCATGAAAACTGGCGTGTCAGAGAGTTGACAAAATCATATTATCATCTAGCCCATCTTTATAGTTTTTTTATACAATTATGTTGCAATATAATGTAATAGTTTACAATTATGGTTATTTCATAAGCTTGAATATGGTTTAAATTAGGTTTAGAAGTATGTTTTATGTGTGCTTTACTAAAGAAGCTTCCATCTTAAGTACGCCCTTCGACAAAATTATAGGCCACTATAATGTTATGTTAGTTTTGTCATTATATAATGTAATACTTAATACGAAGCAAATAAATACTATTCTAATCCCACTGACTTTAGAAAGAGCATGTATGTATTGAGCCCTGATCATTCTTGCCTAAGGATTAGCTAAAATGAAAATATTTATATGCGACAAAAGTATAGACCAGCCTCTTAGTTCTTATCTAAATGTTCCTGTAGGAACAGCATTTGTGAACATTACATTCATTAATTCAATCTGCGAGTCTAATTAAAATTGATTAATGCCTAGAGGAAAAGTATTGTCTGAGAGTGAAAAGGGCGTGATTCAAAGATTGCGCGATACAAATTGGACAATATAGAAAATCGCTCGAACTTTAAATAGAATTAGGCATTTCATAAGAAATTTCCTTGGGCTGGGTAATGGATAAGGGCAAAAGCAATGGCAGGGCGATGGCGATAATTATCCGAGGACAGCCAGCCATTTTACGTCATGGTGCCAACTCTTCAGCCCTGGCAAGAGAACTTTGTGAACAAGCTGGGATCCAAACAAACATGAGGAATGTTCAACGCATTTTGCAAAAGGACCGTTTAAAGCGCCTCCAAGTCCTTGAAATCAAAGCCGCTATTTCAAAAGAACACAAAGCCAACAGAAAGAAGTTTGCTTCGGAACACGTCACATAGTGAAAAAGATGAAAGTTATCTTCAGCTATGAAAAGCGGTTTAATTTGGATGGAAAATTATTTTCATGATTTCCAAAAAGAAAAAAAATTTTCAAGCAAGCGTCAAATGGGAGGAAGAAGTATTATGGTTAGGGCTGGGATAGGATACTATAGAAAGACAGAATTAGTATTTTGTGCAGCTACATTGATTGCAAAAAACTATAGTGACATCGCCCGGGGGAAAATTGTTCAAGGAGCTGACTCAATGGGTGGTTTCTTCCCAAGATTTTCAAGTGTAAATGAAACATACAACATGAAATATTGTATTTATTATTTGTACAGTTGTAAACCACATTAAATAAATAAATTTACTAATTAATTAATTAAATAAATAAAATAAAGTATTTACCGCCTTCAACCTCACATTTATTTCCTTGTCAATTTTGTTTTTCCTAGTTACCATAGAACCTATATACTTAAACCCCAGCATAAAATTCCCACAACCTTACACTCCCCAATATTATAGCTGAATAATACCCCGTGAAGTTCCCTCCTTTCAGCGTTCTGCAGTCCTCTGAATTCTTCCGTTAATTCATCCTTTTTCGGTCCAAATATTTTACGTAATTCTTTATTTTTAAAAACCTTAAGGTGCTATTCTTCCCTTAGCTCTAATTTTCATCTCCTGAAGATGCCCTCACTCGAAGATCCGAAGGATCGGGTAAACTAGCTTACCTCCGTATACGGAACGTTTTATTTCAGCAGGATCCATGGCTGTGGTATTTTGTGTACTAAAAAATATGAGAGAGCGTTCAATTTAACATCACACCCTCCAGGAAGCCTTGTGCTGCTTTCATTTTTGGTCACCGAGACCGTCAGGATTAGTCCAGAAGAACTTTCGAGGGATTTTCACCGACTATTCCCACATCCGCTACTCCCCTACACGGTAATCAACCCCCGCAAGGTCTTTAATAAAGGAAATTTAATCTCCACCAGCAATTGATAACGATGAACTTGGGGATACTATGGAAGAAAACCCGTACCAAACAGTTAAAGGACTTGCAGCAGAACTGAATACAAATGTATCCTTAAGTTTTTAGACACTTAAAGGCAATTGGTAAAGTAAAAAAATTAAATCTGTGGATACTTCATAAACTTAATCAGCGGTAGCAGCAGATGCGTCATGAAACATTTGTTTCACTGCTTAGTAGGGAAAAAAGAAGACTTTTCTCGAAAGGATAATCACGTGTGAAGAAAAGTGGATGTGGCAACAGGCGTCGGTCAGTAGTTAAATATCGACGAAAGACCGGGAGACATGCCAAAACCAAATTTTCATTAAAATATTGTTTTCCCTTTGGTTGTCAATGACAGGAATAATTAATTTTTCTTTTTTACCCAGAGGCGAAACCAACACATCCAAATCGTACTCCAGGGATATCAACATATGCTTTGTTTCGATGTTTTAACCATTCCAATATGACAAATATATTTGTTTGATTTAGCCAGATCTGTCCTGGGAAGGATACCTGTCAACACTGTGTCACACTTCCCAGCGAGTTTATAGATACAAGATGTTTAAGGGTCAAAATCCATTAGCCAGGTAGTTTATACCTAACCCCTGTACCAAACACTGGCAGCCCCTTGTGACTTACTTTTCTTCGGCGTGGTTAATGATAGCCAATGAGAAATAAGATTCTGTAAAGGTGACACCACTATGAACGACGAGAGGTCAGTAGATAAGGTACAAGAAGTAAGGAAGACTACATCATACCAACTGAAACACCTCATCTACCCACCAGTGTTGTCACTCGGACTTAAACTACTCATTTACAAAGTAATACTACGACCATCACTTCTACACGGTGCATCTCTACTACACTTCCTATACCCTATTCAGCTCTAAAATCACTAAAACAATTTCAGAACTGCATATTACTGAAGATGATCCTGCAGAGGAACACTAGAAAGACGTAAAATGACGCACATTCACAACGAACTACAGCTAGAAACTATTCAACAACACTTAGTACAAGAACCCAAGAGGAGAAAAAAAAAACAGTTATCTCACCTCAATTATTGATTATATTAATGAAAACTATGAACAATTAATAGTCAAAATTGATGAGTGCCAAGTATAGGTAGGAGGAATAAAAAATGGCTGCTGTTTCAAAGCAATAAAAAAAAAAATTAATTTGTTGTTCGGAGCTAAAAAGTAGGAACAACACAAGAAAACCTAAGAGAACGTCATTTAAAGAAGAGTAAATTTGCTAAACTATGAGTCCTAATTGAGTTATTTACGTCCAATAGTTTTCGAGATATAGCTTTTTAAAAAGCAACATTTCATAAAAATGTTATATGGGACGTACTGACAGATCAGTAGTTAGTGGATTTATTTTGAAAAATTTATATCTCAAAAACCATTTGACGTACAGATCTCTATTAGCACTCAAATTAAAACTACTTCAATGAGCTATAAAGTAGTTTATGATGTTTATCTTCGTAGGAGTAATAGTTTACATGAAATTTGCTAAAATAAATTTTTATTTGCCAAATTCAAACTCATATGTGAATATCATAAAAACTACTACTCCTACGAAGATAGGTGTCATAAACTAATTTATTGCAAGTTAAATTTCCTTTATTTTGAGTGTTGGCAGATATATGTGTGTTCTATAGATCCTGAGATATAGAATTCTCAAAATAAATTAACTAACTACTAATCTTTCAGTAAATTTTAAAGAAATTTTGCTATTTAAAAAGCTATATCTCGAGAACTATTGGACGTAAATAGCTCAATTAGGGCTAATATTTGAGCAAATTTACTCTTCTTTGTATAATGTTCTCTTAGATTTTGTAGTGTTGTAGGTAGATTTTAAGATATAGAGCTCCGAATGAAAAATTAGTATTTTTTTAAGCTTTTGAAACAGCCGCAATTTTTTATTCCCCCTACCTATACTTGGCAGACTCGTTAATTTTGACTAGTAATTATACCTAGTTTTCATTAATGTAATAAAAAATTGGTGTGAGATAACTGGCTTTTTTTTCTTCCCGACTCTTGTACTAATATCAAACGAAGACACACAAGTTCTTCACCATTCTTCCTTCTTCCTTCAATCCAATCTAATTCAACTCCTTTCTTCTCATGCACCCTCACCCCCCTCCACTACTCTTTTTTCGACTTCTGACTGTTTTTTTATTATTTAACATTATCTTTTGTCTTTAAATATTAACTGTTTAATTTTCTCTTCTCTGATTAATCAATATAAGGAGCCCCCTCAGCTCCAGATATTTTCTAGTAGAATTCCTATAGGGCGGACACATCAAAACAACAAGATAACTATTTCATCGTATACCTTCAGGTACCATTGGTAGAAAAAGGTAATATTTAATTAGAGGGATCGGAAAAAAAAGAAGTAAGGAGGCAAAGCTAGAGAGCGAGAGTTCTTTTCAGCAATGGAACTCCATGACTAAGATGTCAAAGTAACCCACGCCATTTACCTTCCATTCAGCTATTCCCAGATTAATATTAGAAAATAATTTATTATGTAATCGATATTTTATGGCAAATCATATTTATCTGGAACATTTAATCATTTTATACTTTCATTTTATTGGACTCAAATGCAAATAAATACTTCGTTCCTTGATATAGTTTATATACTATTATATTACCTAATACCACCCCTTATTATATTATATATTTTCAATGGTAACAATATTTTATAAATATAAAGATATTAAGTAAACAGGTAAACACTAAATCCCTTTGGAAAGGAATTCAATGAGAATAATAGTTTTGCAGAACTATGAACTTTTTTTTATTTGAATGAGATGTTCTATCCAGACATGGCATGAGGGATATAGGATATAGCCTCCTGACGTTAAGTAAATTATTTGATTACACTAGGAGGTCTCACATCCAACTCCTCTTCAGCCTACGCCGAGTTACGTCAGGAATGTCATGTGTTGCCATCTGTCGTATAAATTTATTGAAATATCCATGTGTTGTGAAACCGTTTGTGAGTCATATGAATGTGGTCGGTTGCAGTCGGAATGAATAGGTCGGTGTGAATGGTCTCGTTTGAAACGTAGAGTAGTGAGTTCGTTGCCAGTCTTGAAAATTGTGATTGAAAAATTTATATTTTCAGAACCTGTGTCTTTTTAGCAGGTTCATAAATTTGGCAGGCGTAAGTCCATATGGATTTTAGTTTTGAGATTCCAATCGGATCAAAATGTCAACCTAATTTTTTTCAAAACATTTTTCAAGCTTTAGATAAATTAGGTTTTCGCTGTTCCCTCAAATAATCTTAATTT
>NW_027110325.1:191611-195637 GCF_000696795.3 Halyomorpha halys
AAAAATGGGCTAAAAAAAAAAACCCAGAAATTCGGACTACTTTTTTAAAAGAAAAATTTTAGAAAACAATTCTCTAGTCAAAAAACGTTATTTCTGAGTATAATTTCTTAATTAAATCCCAAATTCAGTTTTGGGGTTGAAAAGTTGATAGCACGTTGGGGAAAATGTAGGTGAATATTTTTGACTAGATTGCTTTGATTTCATAAAGTTGTTTTAATAAAAAACCTTCCCTGTGAAAACTGACATTTAATTTTAATATATCATTTTAAACTGATATATCTGGTTTAAAATTTATCCTGTTAGTACTAGTAGGGTCAGAGTATAATATGTTTTTTTTTAGAACAAGATGAAGTACTGTTATAAATAAAGTTACTAAAAAATGATTGAATACATATAAAATAATAGAGAAGGATGTAGGAGATGGTAAAGGCGCGGTAAAATAAAAACTCAAATAGTGAGCCAAACCTATTTATATTGAGCTAACGTTTCGTCCCACATTACATGGCTTCATCAGGGCTAAAAAGATACAAACGCTTAAATGAGCTAACATGAATGTGAAAAGTAAACGAAGAATAGAAAAGGTGTACAATGAGACATAAAAACTAAGTAAGAATAATAAAATATGAAGAAGATAGGGTTGCGGTCAGGAAAAGAAAATTTATTGTCCGACGTTTTGCACCACTTTGCAGGGCTTCATCAGGGCTATTCAAGACGATAGGTTAAACAGACATTAACAATAAATCCTGAGATTTCTTGTTCCTGACTATTCTGCCTTTGTCAGATTATATTTTAGTTTTTCAAACTTTATCTTATCTAACTAATTCAGTTTTTCTAATATTATTAAATTTACACTATCTAATATTACCTTATGGCTCATTTTTCTTTTAGAAACAAAAAACTCTCTCTTTTTTTTTTTTTTTATTTCTAAAGAACAGATTCGACTCCATCTTGACAAGAGACATACTTGGAAACCACACACAAGACTGAAACGACAAGAAACTGCTCGTAGATTCCACTTACTGGACAAACGTTCTAAACTTCCCATTCACTTCAAAAAATTATTATATACCACGATAATAAGACCAATTTGAACATAAGGAATTGAGGGCCTCTATCAAACGATCAAATTCTTACCGCATCCAATCCTTACAATCCAAAATCCTACGTAAAATCCTTGATGCTCCTTATTACGTTACAAATAAACATTCACAAAGACCTTAAATTATTCGTAGCAGATTTGGCTTAAAACAGATATGCGTAATTTCATTCCAAACTTCTTACCCATTCTAACCTATTAATTCTTAATCTTTCATCCTTAACAATCCCTGATAATCCTCCGAGGCGTCTGAAAAGAAGATGGCCACGGGACCTTTTAATTTAAATTAATACTTGAAGTACCACCAATGGGTGGTTCCTTCCCAAGATTTTCAAGTGTAAATGAAACATAAAACATATTTACTTATTGTATTTATTATTTATACAGTTGTAAATCACATTAAATAAATAAATAAATAAAATAAAATTATTTAAAAAAGAGAGTTTTGAGGTTATATTAGAAAGTGTAAATACGATAATATAGAAAAAGCGAATTAGTTAGATAAGAAGTAGGTTGATAAAATAAAATATAATCTGAAAAAGGCATAATAGCCAGCACATTTTATGACAACATTGCAGCTCTGATATTTAGAATACGTTATCCTCCAGAATGGCCAGAAGGGCCCAAAACGTAAGAATAGAGTAATAAGAAAATAAATTGATATTTTTAATTATAATTGATAAATAAACCAGTCTTAAACAAGAATTCATATTATATATTACATTTAATACCATTGATGTGTTGATATACGAAACGGCATTGGTGCAGCTCGCTTCTAAAAACTAACATAAATTCATTTTTGACAATACAATAATTTTACATAAAGAAAATAATACGTTCAAAAGAAAAATACTTCAATCTATTTATATATTAGAAATAATTAACTATACATTGAATTTTAAGAAAGAAATAAGAAATTTGAACCAACACTGTCCTGACATTTTAAGCAAAATTAATTTGTGAATAATATTTTTTAAGTTTTATCTTACCATTTACAATTAACTAAATAAGGAATTTAGACCAATATACAGTTCGTAACAAATTAATTATATGGCTTACCTGAGGAAGGTTAAATAATATTGTGTGATAAATGAGTGATAACAGAGTTAAATTAATCTGACCTCTTGTCCAACAGTATCCTTTAATAATACCCCACTTATTCCTGTAGAACAGATCCGTTACTTAGGACTACATCTCGACAAACGACTGACATGGAAATTACTAATTGCCAATCCATTACAAAAGACTGATCTACATGACTATTATAAGGCCTATCTGGACATATGGAGATGAGCTTTGGGGCTCCACTAAACCATCAAATTCCTCCTTAATTCAATCCTTACAGTCCAAAATCCTTAACGCTCCTTACTTTGTCACAAATCAAGTCATCCACCAGGACCTCAATGTCCCATGTTGTCGATTTGGCCAAAACCAGATACCATTCCTTCCAAAACTTTAAACGTAAAACTTCCCAACCACCCAAATCCACTTGTTTCTAATCTGGCTTCTCTTTCATTACCTAATAATCCTTCTAGGCGTCTGAAAAGAAGATGGCCTCGGGATCTTCTCTTCTATAAATGTTATTGGAGTTCTATCAATGGATCGATTCTCCACATGTTTGTATCATGTCACTATCTCACCTACAGCAAATTTACTTGTTGTATATATGTTATACAGTTGTAAACGACAATAAATAAATGATTAAAAAAAATTAATCTGAAATTAAAATTTTTAAATTTGAATGTAAAGGGACAAA
Organism: Halyomorpha halys; assembly: GCF_000696795.3. Lineage (NCBI taxonomy): Eukaryota > Metazoa > Arthropoda > Insecta > Hemiptera > Pentatomidae > Halyomorpha > Halyomorpha halys. The sequence continues at coordinate 194,464 of NW_027110325.1, forward strand.
ATAGGCAATTAAACAAAAGATAAGGCAAGCTTATGTTATATAATAGCCTAAACATTTTACGAAGGGCCGAAACGTAGAAGTGGAATAAGAAAATAAACAGGTTGAGACTTAATAGACATTTTTTATTATAATTGATAAGATATAATATAAGAAGACGAAAATATAATAAACAAGAAGAAGGATCCAAATAAAACAAATAGTAATTTATACTACAGAAATATAATTGCATATTCAGTGTACCAATCTTAAACCTTGACCTGACCGAATAGCTTGATAATAGATGAAAACAAACAACAATCTCTCTTCCAGATTATAGGGTATATAATATTTATATAAATTATATTTACAGTGAGATGGCGTTAACTAGCAAGCTAAATAATTTGTACATGCTAATAAGCTCACCGATCAATGTGGCAGTGACAAGAGCCGCGTCCGGACGTGGCGGCCTCTGGTGGGAGCACTGGCGATCACCGGCCCGCTTCGTAAATTTTTGATAAGCCGCGAGTAGAGGTGTCATGGCGACAGCCTTCAACAAACCCGTTCTATCTTCTCGTTACGCATATTATTTCCCTAATACAAATCCCAAATAGATAAAGTATTGAACTGTTTGGATTCCAATGGGCAAGACTTTGGAAATACGTATACATCCAAACCGTATGAGAAGATGGTTGGGGGAGCGTTCAGAAAATAACACAAATAAGTTGAAAAAACCTAATTAATAGTACCAGCGTTTCGGCCTGAATTTCTAGCTTTCGTCAAAGCTAAGCACAAATAACAAGATAATAACCAATAAATCCAAAAAAAAAGAAGAAAAAATATACAGAATGATTAAAATAAATAATTAAACTGAATGAAAATTGATAAAAATGAAGTAATGATAGTTGTAGAAAATCAAACGTATATATAGGAAATTAAATATTTGAGTAAAATAAAATAATTAAGAAAATAAAAATATAAATTTATTGTTAACGCCATATTTTATAATTAATTTGTGTTTTAGTGTAAATAGTATTTAGTTAATTTTTTTTTTTAATTTATATTATTTTAACTGCAGTTGCAGGCCTACCTTCTACGCCTATTAGTTATTACTATAAATTATAGTTTCATCTATTTTATTTTTATTTATATTATTTTTTTTCTCTCTCTAAATGATGATTGTTGTCTTTTTGTTTTT
>NW_027110325.1:196167-196686 GCF_000696795.3 Halyomorpha halys
TACAATTTAACGAATATTAGCAAAATTAAATAAAATATAAATGGCGTTGATGACCAATGAAGTTTGGCGCCACTAAACAACCAAACAAACAAACCGTTGCTAAGACGTTGCCTAGCAACAGGCCGACCATCTTCGTTTTTATTTAAGTTCGGGCTAATTAGTGGCCATGATAGTGTCTAACCAGCCCTGTCTGCGTTTATAACGTGTTAGTTAGGCCATTTTGAGATTTACACATCATGACTGTTAATTGTGAGTAATATAATTGATGAGTAACATTGTAGTGACTAATTTAATTAAAATTAGACTATTGAATACATTACTGAGCCAGCATAGTTGTGGGCCCACTTTTGAAAGATGCAGCGCCTATATCTTCCCATCAATATTCCTACACTACTGTTACCACCAGAAATATCCCCCCCCCCCTCCCGACCCATCGGAGTAGATCATCCTTTCTTCAGGAACGTCTCTTCTCATCTCTGACCCTGCGGAGTTGGCACCACAGTAAATATACGTCACCCA
>NW_027110325.1:200061-200485 GCF_000696795.3 Halyomorpha halys
TTGTCGTTTCAGTCTTGTGTGTGGATTCCAAGTAAGTCTCTTGTCAAGATGGAGTCCTAAGTATCGAATCTGCTCAACAGGTGTTAGTGGAGTATTTAGAAAGGATACTGTAGGACAGGACAAGAATATTTAAATCTTTTTATTTCAATTTTTTTTTCATTATCTACCACCACAATATTTAAATACCCAAAGTAATTATCCATAGAACCTAGCTTATTCTAGGCAGTGTAAGGGTGTTCCTAGGACAACCAGGCTGTGGTCCCAATAATACTTGTCCTGATTTATCTTACTAAACTGTTATTGGAATGTTCCAAAATAAATTCTTAATCTTATTAATATAATAATTTATTACTAGTTTAGTATATAGTTGCCTTTTTTATATTCAATACTAGACTAATGTTCAACATTAAGAAAATATTAATAT
>NW_027110325.1:200670-207850 GCF_000696795.3 Halyomorpha halys
TATATTATAATTTATAAATTAGTAGTGTCATTTCTATGAATTTTTACTAACTACTTTGATGATATTTAAGTTTCTTTTCATTTCACCTATCTTTATTGTGTTCATTTTGATAAAGTGAATTGAATGTAAAAGCCAATAAAAAAAAATATATATATACATAAATAAAAAAGGTATCAAGCGTGTGAATACGTTTGTCCCTTACTTTGTTTACCAAGTATCTGTATTAGTCTTGGATTTGCGGCAAGTGGCAAACATGTAGATGTAAAATACTACCATTTTCACTCATTGTGTTAATAACACAGTAAATAATAGACGATGGCTCATAATAGTTTCGAGTTTAATTCTTAATGGAATTTTTTTACCTATTTATTTGTGTGTTCTTATTTATTTATTAATTTGTATGTTGTTGTTTTTTAAATTTATGTATTTGTTATTTTTAAATTATTTAATTTTTTTTAGTAAACTGTTCATACCAGTGATGCGGCGAGAGGGATGTGCTGGGATCTTTTGAGCTCTGCTCTACCTCCACACGAGGGAGATAGAGTGGGCTCAGGGATCCTCAGGTCGATTGTGTAAATATTGTATATAAGAGTGTAAATGTGACTAGAGATTATATTATCATTTTATTTTATTTATTTATTTATTTTAATACACATAGTTTGATTATGTTCATTTTCTTTATCCTTCTATTTGTATATATTTTAAGAGAGATTTTATTCATTTTTATGTACTTTTTTATTTTATTTTTTTTTATTTCTTTCATTTATTTACTCATTTTCATTTTATTTTAGTATGAATGTGATCATTCATCACTATCACCTAGTGACCACAATAGTGTGGCAGATTGTAATATCTATCAATTGAATAAAGTTTAAAAAAAAAAAATTAAAGTAAACTGTTCAACTGCTATGATTGTTTTGTTTTTATATATTAATAATTGTAAATTTGCTTAATTGTTCGAAAAGTTGTTTTCGCGGATAACTGGAGAGAAGAGGTATGAAGGAGTGAAACAGGAGAATAATGTATTGGAAAATTAATGCGTATATAGAGAAAAAAAAAGAAAATAAATTTTTGTTAAAAAAAAATGTATTTAAGTACATTTCATTTAGTGTATTGATAATAATTGATTGAAAAATCAAAAATGTTAATACCTTGTAGTGCATATATGTCCAATTATGGATTGATGGGTACTGTGTGTGTTATAGCAAATGTAACTGGATAGCATGGCCAAATAAAGCATTTCTCTCTATTTTTTTATGCAATTCCTCAACACACAAATCATATTTATGTAGATAAATGACCCATATACGAGTGCATACTGTCGATATAGTTCTACATCTTAGCGATAGAGGTGCTTACTCACCTAACGACTATAGCTGGGACAGAACCTCCTCCGTGCGATAGCCCAGACATCACTGCCCGTCAGACCGTTCCCGCAAAGGACTTACATGACAAACGGCTCAGAGGGAAGCGAGGTACTGCCGACATCAAAGAGCAGTCAAATGTCAGAAGGATTTATTATTAGAAGTCCTTATTTGTTCTATCGAAAGGCACGCGCGCGTTCCTATTGTTAATTATCCAACGCGTTGCGTGTCTCAGCCACTTCATGACGCTTACTACAACTTCATCAAACGTAGTGTAGCATACTAACAGGTGGTATAGCAGTTTTCTATGTTTAATCATTTCAATTCATTTAAATATCTAAAAATAAATACATTTACTATTAAGTTATTACTTGATCTATTATTTTTATTTTATTTATATATTTATTGATATTTACAACTGTACATTATAATACACTTAGTAAATTTGATCTCAGTTAAAATGGAGTGTTACAGGCATGTAGACAAACTACCCATTGGTAGCACTCTAACAACGTTTTACATTAGGTCTCGTGGCCATCTTCTTTTCAGGCACCTAGGAGAATGTCAAGAACGGAAGAGAAAGCAAGGTTAGAAACTAGTGGGTTTGGGTGGTTAAGGAGTTTATAATGAAAGGAATGATATATCTGGTTCGGGCTAGATCTCGGTTACATAATTAAAAGTTTTAAAATTTAATGGAAAATTGAAAAAAAAAATAATAGGTTAATTTAGCCTGGGCAAAAGATGAGGGGGGTAAATTTATATTTAAGTTTTTCCTTGAGAATAGTCAAGTTGGATGAACCGTTGTACATTCAAATAAATAATAAAAAATGTTTGAGACTGAACTAGGATACCAATTATTTTATTTAAACAATGTAATCAATCTAAAAGAGTTGAGAATATAATTATTTTTAAATATCTTTACTGAAATTTACAACTATACCTAATAATACAAGTATATTATCACTGAATAGTAAATTTTATGTTAGTTAATAATTAAAAAGAACACACTAGTGTGAAGAAAAGGTAAGAAAATGACCTGTTTTTAGGCTCCTCGTAGGATTGTCAGAAATAAAAGAGGAAGCAAGGTTAAAAACTAGTAGGTTTAGGTGGTTAGAGAGTTAATAGTGCAAGGAATGATATCTAGTTTAGACTAGATCGGTTACATATGGAACATTAAGGTATTTATGCATGTATAATTTTATTTGTGACAAAGTAAGATGCGTTGAGGATATTACGAGGGATTTTGGATTGTAATGATTGGATACGAGAGGAATTCGAAGGTTTAGTGGAGCCCTAAAGCTCAACTTCGTATGTCCAGATGGGCCTTATTACAGTCATATAAATAAGTCTTTTGTAATGAGTTGGAACTTTAGACCGTTAGTCCATTAAGTACTGTAATAGTCGAAATCGACGTGCAGTTTCCTGTCTTTTCAGTCTGGTGTGAGGATTCCAGGTTAGTCGTTTGTCGAGATGTAGTCCAATGTAATGGATATGTTCGACAGGGGTAAGACTAACATTATTAAAGGAGACTGTTGGGCAGTCGGTAGGTTTACGACGAAGGGTAAAGTTGATTTTATGGGATTTATTTTAATCCTCCAATTACGACACCATTCTTCGAGGGCTGGGATATGGGATTGGAGAGGATACGTGGTGAGGATAGTGTTGATGATGAGAACGTATGTAGAAGATAGGAATGTACAGAGTATGTAAAGCAATCCCGGGTCTAAGACTCATCAAAAGTGATCTATTATTAATGTTTATAAAAGAAAGATAGAATTCATATTGTTATTAACCTTTTAATTGTAAGATAACCTTTCACAATTTTCACGGCTTCATCAGTGCTAAATAAGATACAAGTAACTATAATAATGTAACAAAACAAGATAATAGACAAGATAAAATAAAAGTAAACTAAGAAAATGACTTAAAATATATAAAAAATAAGCTAAGTAAATAGAAAAAAAGTTAGAATAAAAAAAAATGCAGTGTTATTTCGGTAATGCTGATGTTTGGATTACAGAACGTATTAGGAAAATTATGTAGAAAAATTAAAAGATATAAATGTATATAGCTGTTTTAATTTATTATTATTTTTTTTTTTAATTTGACATTTTGAAGTTTTAAAAAATTAAAAACTTTTGTAAAAATATTTTTCTTGTGATGATTTGATGATAAGTGATAATTTAATTTGTTAAAACTATATGATTATTCATTTAAAAGTAAAAAAAAAAAAGTAAATAAAAATAAAAAATACTCATGTTTTTGAATTTATTGAAAACATTAAAAAAAAAAAAAAGGGTTCACTTGTTCAAAATTTTTATTATACATTTTCTATTATTGATTAAATTAGTTTTACAGAATGAAATGATTTATACGATAGATATTATTTATAATTCCACCAAAATATATTATGAACACATCCATAAGCATTAAATAACCGGATATCGAAATCTGAAATAAATTCCACTTTTGATTTTTACAGCCTACATCTTGACAAACGACTAACCTGCAATCCTCACACAAGACTGAAAAGACAGGAAACTGCACGTTGATTTAGACTATTACATCACTTACTAGACAAACGGCCTAAACTTCCAACACATTACAAAAGACTGATCTACATGACTGTAATAAGGCCAATCTGGACATACGGAGTTGAGCTTTGGGGCTCCACTAAACCTTCGAATTCCTCTCGTATCCAATCTTTACAATCCAAAATCCTCAATGCTCCTTATTTTGTTACTAATTAAACCATCCATAAAGACCTAAATGTTCCTTATGTAACCGATCTAGCCCGAACCCGATATTATTCCTTCCATAATAAACTCCCTAACCACCCAAACCCACTCGTTTCACCTTGCTTCCTCTTCCATTCCTGGGAATCCTCCGAGGCGCCTGAAAAGAAGATGGCCTCGTGACCTTATATTGTAAACTGTTTTTAGAGTTCTACTACTGGGTAGTTTCTCTACATCCTGTATCATATCATTATGTCATTATGATCAAATTTACTTGTTGTATTTTTTTATACAGTTGTAAATATCAATAAATAAATAAAATAAAAAAAATATTTTTACAGTGATTACAATAACTTGTCTGTAGATCGAGTAAAAATGTCCTTTACATATGTGCACTTTTATTTGAAAAGAAAAATACAATTGTCTGCTAAGTTTTAAAAAGAAAAAAAAAAAACTTTTTTTTTATTTACTGGATTACTGGAGTGTTTAGAGAATCAATGTTAGGATTACTGAGATCACACTGTTAAATAAAATCAAATAGATAAATTTTGACATATTTCAATAATTTATATCCATACCTTAGTTTACTTTTATTTTATGTTATAGCAATACTCTTACTTTATTATATTATTCTAGTTGTTTTTATTATTTATTTATTTTTTAGCACTGTTGAAGCCCTACAAAGTGGGCCTAAATATTGGCTCACAATAGTTTTATTACTATTTGATTTATTTTTATCGCACCAATACTATGTGCAACTACCATTAGTACAAGAGCCCAAGAGGAGAAAAAAGGCAGATATCTCACCCCAATTTTTGATTATTTTAATGAAAACTATGTATAATTAATAGTCAAAATTGATGAGTCTGCCAAGTATAGGTAGGGGGAATAACAAATGGCGCCTGTTTCAAAGGTATAAAAAAAAACTTTCATAATTTAATTTTTCATTCGGAGCTCTATATCATAAAAATTAAGAACAACACAAGAGAACCTAAAAGTACGTCATTTAAAGAAGAGTAAATTTGCTAAAATATGAGCCATAATAGAATTATTGACGTTAAATAGTTTTTGAGATATAGCTTTTTAAAAAGCATAAAGTAGTAAATGATGTTTATCTACGTAGGAGTAATAGTTTACTTGAAATTCGCTGAAATATATTGATTTATAGTTGTTCGGAAAAATTTTCATTTGCCAAATTTATATTCATATGTGAATATCAAAAAAACTACTACCCCTACGAAGATAAGTGTCATAAACTTCTTTATAGTAAGTTAAATTTCCTTTATTTTGAGTGTTGGCAGACATATATGCGTCTTATGGATCTAGAAATATATATTTTTTCAAAAATCCAACATTTTATACGAACAACTAGGAATTAACATTTTTTGAGTTTATTTTATCAAATATCATGAAAACTACTACTCTTACAAAGATAAACATAATAATTATAGTAAATTTGACTAGCTTTAATTTGAGCGCTTTTTTTAAAAAGAAATTTTGCTTTTTAAAAAGCTATATCTCGAGAACTATAGAACGTAAATAGCTCTTTTAGGAATGATATTTCAGCAAATTTACTCTTCTTTAAATAATGTTCCCTTAGATTTTCTAGTGTTGGTAGTTTTTAAGATCTATAGCTCCGAATGAAAAATTAATGTTTTTTTAAGGTTTTGAAACAGCCGCCATTTTTTATTACCCCTACCTATACTTGGCAGACTCATCAATTTTGACTAGTAATTATACATAGTTAGCCATTGAATATTATTATTAACATAACGTTTATCTTCCGAACGCAGAAGTATTTGAAGAAATTAATATATGACTCTACACTAGTCCATAATCTACAAAATTTTGATTACAGACTGACTGATACGAAATTAAATTTGATCCTTTATGTCTATAATGTAAAATACTTTCCAATACTTTGGATTCTGAGAACAGTTTTTTCGTTCCCTGAATAAATACAATACCTTCTTACCTTCAGTATTTATGAAGCTATACTGGACAGGATGGGTATTACAAATACATTATAAGAGAGTTAATGACAAATTGATAGATAAAATCATCATCTATAATTCAATTCATCCTTTCACGTCAGTTTTCATAAAGGCCTAGAAGCAGTTCAAAACGCCCCCTTTATAATTAAGTGTTAGATAATCCTTTCATAAAATTGATAGTATAGTTAAGGACATCGATTATACATCATTTACTAACAGTCCTATATAAATCAGATTGAAATTTATTGGTTTATAATAAAAAAAATAGTATCAAAATAGGTTTATGGTAGCATATAATGTAGAAATAATATTTTTTTATCTTTTTCATTAGTCCTCTATCCATAATTTCCAACTCAAGAAGTGTTGAAATACGAATTTTTGTAGCAAAATAAAAAAATTGTCTTCTTTTTTTCCTTCCAGGTTTAATGTGATTTTTTTTTTATTTCAAACTATATAATATATTGTATTTATTTTATAGTTGATTATTCTTTTTTTTATAATTTATTTATATATATATAATTTTTTTCTCTATATGGTAACCATATTAACAGGCACTTTGTTTCTTTTATACATGTCCCATGTCATAAAAGGCATACTACATGTATTGTCTGTTTAGAACACAAAAGATTTGAGTGAATATAATTTGGTACGTTGTTTATAAAATTTTAATAAATAAATAATTAAATAATAATAAACAAAAGATATAAACAAATACAAAAAGAGGTTTTAGATTACCTTTCAATAATTAGTCAGCAGGTAAAAGACAATTTTTTTATGAATTTTAGTAAGTAAGTATTTGCTCAGTTTTAGGCCACTTGTCTTGTTGCAGTACTACATCTTGTATTAGCTGAAATCTCTGTCGGTCATATAGTTTACATTCATAAAGTATATGTGAGAAAGTGTGCACTTGTCCATATTGGTCACCCTTACTAGTCATCATAATATTAAATCGTTTGTAGTGATGTTTTCTGTTACCTTGTTCTGTAAGGAATTGTGTCAATGTGTATTCGGTGCTATATTTGTTGTATTGTTATTGTTGTTGTTGATGTATTTGGGAAGGCTAGGTGGGAAGGCTTGGGAGCTACGA
>NW_027110325.1:210220-213822 GCF_000696795.3 Halyomorpha halys
TATATACACATACATAAATGCATATATGATAAGTAGTTAACAAGAGTATAGGAGAAGTACTATTATCAAACAGCAATTGTAATAACATCTGATAACCTATGTGGAAGGTAATAAATGTATTATTTATTATTCAGTATTATTCAAGCATTCAGAGTGTTTATTCATTTCTACTTCTATCTTATTTTAACTTTACTAAGTATTTTAACTGGTGCCGAAACTTGGGAAAATTAAGTAAGTTGTATTAGTGCTTGAACAAAAGAAATTGAAAAGAAGAAAATTCCATTATCTCAAGACTGATACTGTATATTAGAAGATAGGTGAGATTAGTTATAAGTTATTGCTTAGATCCGGTTATCACGTTTTTGGTTATATACTTCAGCAATCCACCGATCGGTCAGATGGTCAATAACAATTCTGAGTTAATACAACTAGAACAGACGAGAGTGAAGACGGCTACTGCCACATACTTGGATAATACTATCGTTTATTTTTACCTTCCATATAGGTTATCAGCTGTTATTACAATGGTTGTTAGATAATAGTGCTTATATTAGGGGTATTCATGATGTTGTGTTAAATGTAAAATGTTATAACTATGGGATTGTGAGCAGCTCTATTTAAAGTCATGTTAAACGTTGTTACATGCGTAAGAGCCCCAAGCGGATTTTCTCAGCAACTTCTTTTATAAGCCTTTTTTTTTTATAACCTTTTATCATGTTATTGTTTACTTCGAATTTGATTTAAGTTTCAGTTTTGATTTAAGCAATTTATTACAACATGCCTAGAGTGAGTGAAAAGTGGAATTTGTGTGAAAGTTTAGCTTATGAGTGTCTTATTAATCTTCAAACTTGTGAGGAAGAGAATGAAGATGAGCTAATTGACAACTATATTGAAAGTTTTGGGGCTTTTATGTTGTAACTAATTTTCAATATTTCATTGTGCTTCTTTGAATAAAATAATTATGTTCTAAGAAAAATGATATCTAATAAAAGTTGTTATTATGTCTATTACCCACTTTTTTAGTATTTATTGTATTATTGAACCCATTATCCTCCTATCTTCAAACCTTTTGTATTGTTTAAGAATAAAATCACTTATTTTCAGTAATTTCTTTGAAAAATTTTCTAACATGCATATTACATGTTACATGTCAGGTAAAAGTTAATTTAAATAGCTACAAAATGTCACTCCTCCCATCTTTCTACCTTAATCATGAGTGGAGCTATTTGTATTTAAAAAACTAGCCATTAACAATGTAGAAAACTATAGAGCTATAATTTCAAAACTGGCGAACATAATTTAATAAAACTTGGATGTTCCTCTTAGGTGCCAGGAATCTTTATAGAAACTACTTTGGTGTCAAATTTTATTAGATTATGAGATAATGAGGTAAAAAAGTATTTGAAATGTGTTGATTTGACATGAAATCAATAAGTTCAATTATTTTGTCAATCGGACTTCTTTAAAAGCTATAGTTTTAATTTTTTTTTAATTCAATTTTTTTTTTGTATTTTGATTTTACGAAGCTTCAGCCCCTCCGCAATCCTTTCTTTTTCAAATTCAAATCGCTCCCTATCCAACACAAGGCGTTGCACAAGGTCTGCTAATACCTCTTCTGTTTTTTTTCTCCGTTATATTACTAAAGTTATCCATTGTGATTTAATAACAGGGGTATGAAATAATAACTAGCACAAACACGAAAGAACTAACCTGACACAACAAACAAAAATGGTGGCGAGCTCAATTGGTCTATTGTGCGACGTCATTCTCCATTTAACAGACCAAGTAACAGACTCTCAACCATGTTACATGTTATTTCGTTTTACCACGGCAAAAGAAGGCAATTTTTTTCCATTTAACACGCTTTTACATGTTAAACTAAAGATCATGAATAGCCCTATTATAGACTGGTTATCATATACACTACATATCATATATATATATATGCTGTGTGTTTTAGTGCATTTGAGCAGCACTGCCTCTCCTATACATAATTTATCACTCGCTGTTATTTCGAAGAACAATATTTTTCCCTATTCTTCTAATTTTACTTTACTTTGTTACGTCATTGAGCTAGATCGATGCTCCTATGATCTCATCGCGAATTAAATACTTAATGTGTCACCTAGTTTGGACTGAACTAGGCCGCCGGGGCGTGTGGTCCATTCAATGTTTATGAAGTATCTTTTTGCTTTCATCAATTTATGGCCTTCAAAATCTTCTCTAATCAAGTGATCATTGGAAATTAATTCTTCAGAAAAAAAAACTAATTTCCGTCAAATTACTACTTTACAAATATTTAACACAAATTACTACGAAATAACTATACTAAAAATGCTAAAAAGTATAATGTAATTACTTAAAAATTATAATACGTCACAAAAAAAACTCCGATAAATAGTATGAAGTTTTTTTTTCTGAAGTGTACACCTGTTATTTGAATGATGATTATAAAAAAAATTAAAATAATCAAATTTAAAATTATTATAATTAGACCACAGCAAAAAGACAGCGTTCATAGAGAAAAAAAATCACTTTTGTCTATCCAAAATATTTAATATTTAAATAGAGAATATGATAGCTGATCACATCGCACTATGGAGTCCTTGGTTCAAAACATTTTGGGTTTGATTCCGTGGGCCAGTCAACGTTGGTGCCTTGGCCCTGCTCTGTGGAAATTGGTCTTTGACGAGTTGTTAGGAGCGGTTCCCTGCCACAGCTTATGTAGATGACCTTGCTGTAGTAGTAGCGTCGAACAGCAGGGCCAGATTAAAAGATGAAGCTAGTCGGTGCGCCAACCTGATAGGAGCGTGGTGTGAGAAGAAGAAGTTGAAGATGGCTGCTGCCAAGACTCAAGCTATACTCTTAAAGGGTACGACAGACAGGGCCCACCCTATTACTCTCAGGATACAAGGAGAAGTGATACGACCCAGTGAGGTTGTGACATACCTTGGCGTAAGACTTGGTAGAAAGTTAAATTTAACACCTCATTTAGACTACATGAGAAGTAGAGTATTTTGGGCCCTCAGATACCCAGCAACATTGACCATCTATAAAGGAGTAGTTGTGGGTATCTTGAGATATGCATCCCCCGCATGGAGTCAACATCTCTCGAAAAGGCAGAAGAGAAGGTTGGCTACAATACAGAGGATAGCTCAGCTGCGAGTCACTCGAGCATACCGAACAGTGTCTCATGAGGCGGTGCAGGTATTAGCTGGAGAAGTGCCTATCGATCTTCTCCTACAGGAAGACTATTATGGACACAAAATAAAGAGGGAAGGTCTGGCGAATTTACCGGAGAACCTCCAAGCGCGTATTGGTGAAAGCCCTAATAGATGGAAGAGGATCCTTCGAGAAGAAACCTTGCAATAATGGAATCGACAGTACATGGATTGCTTAAAAAGGGACCACTCTAAGGAAGTACTTTCCAACCGTTGGTTCACGCCTAGAATCAACGTGGGTCCTCCCCGACTACTGGATCTCACAGTTCCTCACGGGTCATGGGGGTTTCCGAGCTAAGCTCGCCGTACATGGCATAAACATTGATCGTATATGCCGACCCAATTTGTCAGGTTCCTGAGACCGCCGAGCACGTCTTACTT
>NW_027110325.1:214377-219387 GCF_000696795.3 Halyomorpha halys
GAGAGAGAGAGAGAGAGAGAGAGAGAGAGAGAGAGAGAGAGAGAGAGAGAGAGAGATTTTAGAGTGACAATAACAGAACTGCTAAATATAGACTTTATAACAAGACTTCCTGCAGCAGCTTGGGCTTCAGTTTTTGGGTTGATATTGGGTTTACCAAGTTGTAGGTGTCTGCCCCTTCAACTGTCGGCAACTGAGAGTGGAACTTCATGAATCTTTTTAGAATGTAATCCTCTATTGTCTCTATTTGTAATTCTTGATGAAATTGGCTGTTTTTTACAATCCAAAGAGCATCCAGTGCATTTCTTGGGACTTTATTTTGAATATATTGTAATTTTCTTCTTTTCGTAAAGGATACTTAATTTTAGTTTGGATTTTTTCTTTAAGATAGGATATTGCATTGCTGACCTTGCATAGGTTTGATGTGGTGGTTATAGTTTTTATTAATATAATAAAAAATTGTGATGAAATAATTGATGTTTTCACCCCTTGGGCTCTTGTAATATAAATTCATTAAATTTATATTATGTATGTTTCTTAGATTTGTGTGTGGTCAGATCTACCTGTAGACCGAATACCATGAATATTCGAACTCTCCGTGGAGCCTAAAAGAGTGACACATTTGTATAATTATATGAAAAGATAGGCGAAGTGGTGGTGGGCGGACGGGACCCACTAATTATCAAACATCAGCGCCATCTTGGGTTAATCCATTAAAGGTAACAGGAATGACACGCAGGTGACCTCAATCCAAACATTAAAATTTCGTAGGAGACAACCGGAAATTTCTTAGCTCACCATCGATTGTTTATTCTCGATAGGTTACACCCCCTCGACATTCAATATTTATATTATCCTAAATTGGAAGGATAATATACGCGATACATTTTTGATGGATTAATTCTATTTTTGACCTGACCTTATTCATTCATAGCTGGAACAATAAATAGATAATTAGTTCTTGCCTACGTCATTATGAAACAACCTATTGATTCTAGAACCTCAGGAAATCGATCGGAATAACAAAACTAATATTTCACATAATTGTGTAAGTCATTTTTTAATTATATCTCTCCATTAAAAGAACTAGCAGATCCATCAATGCTATGGAATTGTTATATTTAGGGATGTAGATAGATTAATGGAATACTGCAAGATCGCTGATCGCCTACGTTTCGCCCCACGTTCCAGGGCTTCGTCAGAGCTAAAAAGGATACAAACACTTAACATATGTAAAAAAATAAATGAAAAGTTAAAATAAGTATACAATGAAAAGTAAAAATTAAATTAAATATGACAGATTCGATTTAGGACTCCATCTTGACAAGAGACTTACATACTTACTGAAACGACAAGAAACTACTCGTCGATTTCGATTGCTACAACACCTTCTTGACAAACGATCTAAACTTTTCATTCACAACAAAAAATTATTATACACTATGATAATCAGATCAATTTGGAAATATGGAATTGAGCTCTGGGGCTCTGCCAAACAATCGAATTCCTCCCGCATCTAATGCTTACAATCCAAAATCCTACGTAAAATCCCTGATGCTCCTTATTACGTTACAAATAAACTCATCCACAAAGACCTTAACAGATATGCGTCTTTTCATTCCAAGCTCCTTACCCATTAGTTCTAAATCTCTCATCCTTAACAATCCCTGATAATCCTCCGAGGCGTCTGAAAAAAAGATGGCCACGGGACCTTTTAATTTAAATTAATGCTTGAGGTACCACCAACGGTAATTCCACAGATTTACTTATTGTATTTATTATTTGTACAGTTGTAAATTACATTAAATAAATTTTAAAAAAATATTAAATAAGAAAAATAAAAGGTTATAGACAAACAATCAGAACGGAAATAATAACAGATAAAAAGAAGAAATATTAAACAAAGTACAAACTAAGAGATCGAAAAAGGGGGATAAGAATAAAATCATGAATAAAGAAAATTTATATTGGGAGTAGTGGGAATTGGCAGTTAAGTACGTTAGATTTCTAAATTCAAATCCATATTTAATTTATAAATACAGTATCATACAAAATATTTACTTATTGTATTTATTATTCGTACAGTAAATCACATGAAATAAATAAATAATAAAAATAAAACAAAAACAGGATGTCCTGCTGCAGCCTGGACTTCTCTCTTCGAGTTGTGGTTGGGCTTCTCAAGTTGTAGGTCACTGCTCCTTTAACTGTCGGTAACTAGGAGTGGAACTTTTTTTTTATGTTATCCTTTATTGTCCAAAAAAAATTAATTTAAGATGTATGTTTTATGAATTGGGTTTTATAATCCGGGATAACTGAATGAAGAACTACTGATTTGACCATTGTGTTGCATAAACTTTTTCTTTCTTTTTTTTTTTTAAACGGAACGGCCTTTGAAGATCACGCGAATATTATTACTTTTTTCTTCTCACTTTCTCTCTTATTCTCTTCCAGTATCTTATCATCATTTCTGCGTGCCTTTGCTTCATCTCTTCTGACCACGCAGTGCCCTTCTTTTTTTCTTTATTTGCCGCAAGAACATTTATTTATTTCAATTTTTTTCCTTACTGTTCTCTATCCAGGCAGTCCTTGTCTGTTATTTTGAATTTCTTCATTTCCTCTTTATTTGCTTCACATATCATCCTACGCTCTTATCTTCACGGATTCTGTCAAAGAGTTTCTTGTTTAGTCTGCTTTGATCCATTCTCATCATGTGCCCGTAGAATCTCAGTCATTTGATTCTTATTTCGGCTTTCCGGTCATTTATCTCCCAGTTGATTTTCTGGCTAGGGCTTAACTTGTAGCCTTCCTGTGTTTTCTTGGGCCCTTAGATTCTCCTCAGGATCCTTCTCTCTACTTTCAGTATTTTTCCAGGCTAGGGAGACATGTTATTTCCATTCCGTATAAAATTACTGGTTTTATGACCGTGTTGCAATGTCTTATTTTCGCGGTAGACGATAAGTTGGTTCTTCTTATTGTAAATATTGCCTTGAGTAACTTGATGATTTTCTCATTTATGTTCTCTTTCTCCAAACCGTTATTACATACTATCTCTCCCAGATATTTAAATTCATTTATCACTGGATAAACCTCATAATTTATCTAAATTTAATAATCCTTTTGCTGGAAGAGTCTTATGGAATTAAAAGGATTTAGTGAATGACATAAATTCTTCCTTATTAAAAAACAATAGTTTATTTCATATCATCAGCAACGTTTCGGGAGATTTCCCCCATCTTCAGGCTGCTAAAAAACAAATTCAACCAAACCATAAACATGCGCTTACAACAACACTAATATATCATATACACTCAAAGAACTATTTATAAATTATTTACTTGATAACAAAAACCTATATATGACATATAATTTTCTCCTATTTGTCATTCTTGCTAATATATTACAATATTAATGTCATTTAATGAGTAAAACTTGCTAATGGTCATACATTTTAGGAGAATAATTACCTTTCTGAAGGTTATCTCATAATTTATCATTAAAAAAAAAAATCATGCTCGAAATGTTTAACAATAAATAGTCTTTTTCATTTTAAATTGATTATTATTAATTAATCAATTAATTATTCTGATGATTTGTATATAATGTGCGTTTACGAACAATCATCATCAAACTAAGTCCACACGCCATTTATCCATTAGCTCAGCAACGAGAGATAGTTTCGCTTTATCAATAAACAATGAAACTGATAAATGATAAACACTCATATGAAGAAAAAAGTCATGCTCGATTCTATAATTTGATTAAAAAAAAAATCGATTGTCTGATAGTCAGTTTTGGACAAAATTAGCTATAGCTGAAAGTAATTGGTATGATTGAGGCGTGATAGTGGAAAGGGCCAAAAGTGTCAAAAATAGGGAAAATGAGATTTTGGTTGGATAACGATGAAGAATTAAGAGCCAATGGACTGGTAACCACTGCAAGTTCCTATAGTACAAGAGCCCAAGAGGTGAAAAAAGGCAGTTATCTCACCCCAATTTTTGATTACTTTAATGAAAACCAAGTATTATTACTAGTCAAAATTGATGAGTCTGCCGAGTATAGGTAGGGGGAATAAAAAATGGCGGCTGTTTGAAAGCAATAAAAAAATTTAATTTTTCATTTGGAGCTCTATATCTTAAAAAGTAGGACAACACAAGAAAACCTAATAGAACGTCATTTAAAGATGAGCAAATTTGCTAAAATGTGAGCCCTAAAAGAGTTATTTACGTTAAATAGTTCTCGAGATATAGCTTTTTAAAAAGCAACATTTCATAAAAATCTTGAAGGGATGTACTGAAAGATCGGTAGTTAGTGAATTTATATTGAAAAATCTATAACTCAAAAACCATTTGACGTACAGATGTCTAATAACACTAAAATTAAAGCTAGTTTAATGAGCTATAAAGTAGTTTATGATGTTTATCATTGTAGAAGTAATAGTTTTCATGAAATTTGCTAATCTAAATTGATTTATAGTTGTTCGGACAAATTTTGATTTGCTAAATTTATATTCATATGTGAATATCATAAAAACAACTACACCTACGAAGATAAGTGTCATAAACTACTTTACAGTAAGGTACATTTCCTTCATTTTGAGTGTTGGCAGACATATGTGCGTCTTATGGATCTAGAGATATATTTTTTTCAAAAATCCAACATTTTATACGAACAACTAAAAATTAACATGTTGTGAGTTTATTTTGTCAAAAAACATAAAAAAACTTTAATTTGAGTGCTAATCTGTACGTCACATAGTTCCTGAGATATAGATTTCTCGAAATAAAGTAACTAACTACTAATCTTTCAGTAGATTTTTAAGAAAGTTTGCTTTTTGAAAAGCTGTATCTCAAGAACTATTGGACCTAAGTTGCTCTTTTAATGTATGAAATACCACCAATGGTTTTCAAGTGTAAATGAAACATACTACATATTTACCTATTGTATTATTTTGTACAGTTGTAAATTACATTAAATAAATAATCTTTAAAAATATAATATCTATTCTTTTAT
>NW_027110325.1:220818-221243 GCF_000696795.3 Halyomorpha halys
AATAATAAAAAAAAAATATATATATTTTCCTAGTATTTCGTCTGCTTTGTTTATAGGTACTTCAGTCTGCCTTCGGTTAAACCTCTGATGTTTTTATTGCTGCTTGTTCATGTTACTCCCTATTTTAACTCACCACCTATACTTAATTCAGTTTTGCTCTGCCCTCCTCGCAACGGAAACAGCATTTCTCTCACCAGTTTACTCCTAACAGGATAACTTTTATTTCTCATTTGAACACCATGCTCACCTGGACACCTTCTGCGTTTCTTATTTTTAATCATGAACCAACCTGTTACTCTTAATAATATACCTCTTTCCAGATCCGACACAGTGCGATACCTCGGATTCATTTTGGACAAAAAACTCACCTGGAACCAATATAATAGACTCATGACATATAATTTTCTCCTATTTGTCATTCTTGC
>NW_027110325.1:221913-223992 GCF_000696795.3 Halyomorpha halys
CCCACAACTGTGTGGCAGATTGTAATATCTATCAATAAATAAATCTATCAATAGAAAAAAAAAATCATGAACCAAGGCAAGCAGATCTTAGATCTTTCACGAAATCTGGAGCTACAATTCCCTGACGGAAGCTACAATTTACAATTTCAATTTCAAATTGTATTGCAAGTAATCGTAATGGTTTTTGTCATAATCACAATCAATTATATATGAAAAAAAAGTTCGAAGCATCTATAATGAGATAAATGTTCACGCGACACCTCTTAGGGCAAAATAAGAGCAAGATATTTTAATGATTTTGGAAACAAATTCATGATTGTAGGTAAAAGAAAAATCATTTTTGCAAGCTTAGATTTTCCAAGAGTAGCATATTAAACAAAAAATCTTCATTTAAATTACACCTGCCAATAAACCTATAACTGAGCTAGTATAATAACTTAGATACGGAATTTATTTTAATTTTATGATTGGCTTTTATAAAAATGCTGCGAGTGTCTCACATAAATCTGATGTTTTTTTTTTTTTTTTGTTTCGAATAAAATAGGCAGTCGTTTATGATGTTTTACATTTTCTAAAAAAAACAAACAAAAAGTTTTTCGAAAAACTCGGACATTCTTAATGAGGAAGACTCGGCATTCCGAACACACGCGACAATAAATTTCGAGAGTGCTCTGAATTCGGTTGAGTGTAAATGAGGAGTGGGCAAAAAGATGGCCTAATGGAGACGGCAAAAAGAATAAAGGCGACAATAAAGAAGGACAATAAAGAAGAACAATAAAGAAGGACAATAAAGGTGATTGTTACATTTATTTATGCGGTGCTACCCAACAGCATGTCCTACCAGGGTTCTCTCTTGTACAAATATAGTTCTTCCTTTTGCCTTTCCGCTGTATTTTTAAAGAGGCGAAATTTTTTCGAAGGGTCTTTGAGGCTCCAGGGCACGTCTTGGCGGGAGATGGCGGGTCGGCTCCCGGCAGAACGGTTCTCACTTTTTCCCCGCTCTAATAACCTCTAAACGAGTATAAATTTGTTGGTTCTTTTAGTTTGTTGCCCTTATGGGATATGATTTATAGCGGTTTGGGTCCAAGGCGAGTGTTTGTCCAGAGGGTGTTCTTTTCGTATCTCATTCATTCCTCCATTTAAGACCAGTCGCTTTTAAGTTCGCTTGTTTTAAAATTGCGTGTTAATGAAACAGAACATTAAGGCACATCACAGTTGGTCCTCATTAATTCTTCTGCATCCTTCCTCTTGAATACACAAGTTGATTTCCTTCACCTGTCCCTTGAAAATTTATATTACAATTTAGGGCATTTTGATATCAGCAAAGTATTGGAACTTACTTCGATTCGATACGCTAGCTATAATATCGATATCCATTAATATCTTCTGAAAATTATCAATGCTCTGAAAGTATTGAAATAATGGTATCTAAGGCAGTTAAACCCCCTCCCCCCGTCCTTTATATTCTTTTCTCAATTTTCCTTACCCACGTTATTAGTTATGTTCACCATATATTATTATTGTTGTCTTGTTTTTTTTCAATTCAATTTTACTTAAACTTTACTTATATTTTGCCTCTTTATCTAATATAAAGGTTACATATTTCATTTGTTACATATATTTTCTTTCTCTCAATTTTATTTTTCTTTCCATAATTTTATTTTTTAAATTATTAATAAACTAATATATTCATATTTATTTGCATTATGTAACTTCATTTTTATTTTATTTCCTTAATTGTGTTATTTTACCTACTGATTCAATTACCTATGCATACATTTTATTTTCCATTTCTTTCATCACTTTATTTTATTAATTCCATTCTGTACAATTATTTACTTTATGTCATTCTATTTATATTTTCTTTTTTATCTCGTTCTGTTGTTAGCCCTGATGAAGGCTAGAAATTCTGACACGATTACATAAGTTAATTCAACTTATTTCTGTTTTATTTTGACCGCACCCCCAACCATCCTCTCTTCATACGAAGCAGTATCAATACTCGAAAAATATTATGACAAAAATAATTATGAGAGATAGTTGACCGTGGATGATAAATGAGGAGAAGATGGTTGGGGG
>NW_027110325.1:226187-227434 GCF_000696795.3 Halyomorpha halys
TTAACTTTTACATAATATGTATCCTACCTTAATTTATCTTATTGTGGTAATGTTCTTAGTTGTTAGCCCTGATGAAGCCCTGCAAAGTGGGGCGAAACGACGGACATTTTTTGACCGCAACCCTGAACATCTTTTTATATTTAAAATTATACTCTCAACTATATATTTATCTAAAAATATTGCATATTTTTCCTTAGGAAATAAAAAATGTTATTTACTATATTATACAATGTTATATAATAATTAAGTCAACTTTTTTTATAGATAAGGAATTTCTAAAATAAATATATTCCATTCCTGCCCTGAAATACTTTCTAAATCCTATTTTCGGGATTATTCAGACAAACGTCGCCTCGGACTTCACGCCCTACTCACACCTGAGTGACGTTATCTCAAAACCAAATTTGAAATATTGCTCTTATGGGCAGTCGTTTGTAAAAGAACAGGTTTGTCAGCGAATTTCCATTTGTATTGACATTCTTGACCATATCTTAGTTCTTAAAAGGCTCCATGTTTCGAAATAGTGGGATTAATAAAATGTAGAGTAGGATAAGTAGATTACTAAACCGTTGGCTAGTTCCAAAATGGTATAAGGCTTAATTTTTGAGCTTTATAGTCCTTTTTTTTTAATAATACATGGGTTGTATCACGTAACTATAGAAGGTATTATTATTTTAAGTAAACACGTAACAAAGATTTTAAAAAATTGCTTTTTTTTAAATTATTTATTTTATTTAATTTACAACTGTACAAAATAATACAATAGGTAAATATGTAGTATGTTTCATATACACTTGGCAAGGAACCACTCATTGGTGGTACTTCAAACATTAATTTAAATTAGAAGGTCCCGTGTCTATCTTCTTTTCAGACGCCTCGGAGGATTATCAGGGATTGTTAAGGATGAAAGATTAAGAATTAATGGGTTAGGATGGTTAAGGAGTTTGGAATAAAAAGACGCATATCTGTTTTGGGTCAAAATCTGCAACGAATGGGATGTTAAGGTCTTTGTGAGTGAGTTTATTTGTGACGTAATATGCATGAAGGATTTTTCGTAGGATTTTGGATTGTAACGATTGGATGCGGGAAGAATTTTATGGTTTGGTGGAGCCCCAGAGCTCAATTCCATATGTCCAAATTGGACTGATTATCGTAGTGTATACTAATTCTTTGTAGTGAATGGGAAGTTTAGAGCGTTTGTCAAGTAAGTGTTGTAGCAATCGGAATCTACGAGCAGTTTCTTGTCG
>NW_027110325.1:227484-229603 GCF_000696795.3 Halyomorpha halys
TAGTGAATGGGAAGTTTAGAGCGTTTGTGAAGTAAGTGTTGTAGCAATTGGAATCTACGAACAGTTTCTTGTAGTTTCAGTCTTCAGTGGATTCCGAGTCTCTTGTCAAGATGGAGTCCTAAGTATCGAATCTGTTCAACAGGCATTAGTGGTGTATTTAGAAAGGATACTGTAGGACAGGAGGGCAGAGGTTTACGACGGAGAGTAAAGGTGATCTGGGCCTTGTTTCATAATAAAGTACAAACTAATACTATTAGTCTTGTAGATTTAACTTAATACAATTACACTGACTTGTACAATAGTAACTTGTACTTTAGTATTTTTTATTTCCTGTAATATCACTAATAGTCATCCCTATCAAGAAAAACATAAGTATTAGTGCAATTACCACACTAGTTTCTACACTTGTACTATAAACTAATACTATTAGCTTTCATTATGAAACAGAGCCCTGGTGGGATTTGTCAGGATTCTATTGAAAGGATTCTATCAGGATTGTCCTTGAGGATGGCTGAAACGTTGTACTATAATAAAGAGTGTTGAGACTAAACAAGGATACCATTTGATTTATTTAATAAATAAATACCAGTCTCAAGAGTTAAAAACAAAAAATTATATTTAAAACAAAATATAATATAACATAAAATTAAAAATAAATCATATCAAAAGAACATCAACATTTTGTTGAATATCATAAAAATCACTACTCCAACGAAATTAAACCTAATAAACCACTTAATAGAATATTAAAATAGCTCTAATTTGCGTGTTAATAGACATCTATACATCACATAGATCCTGAGATATAGGTTTCTCAACATAAATTAACTACTAGTCTTTCAGTAGATTTTTAAGAAATGTTGCTTATATAAAAGATATATTTCGAGAACTATTGCACGTAAATAGCTCTATTAGGGCTAATATTTCAGAAAATTTACTCTTCTTTAAATAATTTTCTCTTAGATTTTCTATAATTGTTGGTAGTTTTTATGATATGAATGAAAAATTAATGTTTTTTTAAGGTTTTGAAACAGCCGTCATTTTATATTCCTCCTACCTATACTCATCATTTTTGACTAGTAATTATACATAGTTTTCATTAAAGTAATTAAAAATTGGGGTGAAATATCTTCCTCTGTTTTACTATTTGGCTCTTGTACAATTATAGGAATGTTTTTCTTAAATGAATTAGAGATATTTGCCGAGGATACAATTCAACTCGATAGATTGGCTCCAGTTCAGAATCAATCCGTCAGATTATAAAGACTGGTAGATTGGCCTCCGTTGGAAGTCAACAACAGGTCCCAGTGTAAGCAAACTCCCTGTAGAACCAGATGGTTCCTTTTGACGTCACTATCCGACAGGTCCCAGCTGCCAGATAAGTCGGATCAGTTAATCAAATCGTAAATCTAAATATTCCTGGATAAGCTTATTATGATCTACTAACTCCGTTTCGGGATGTAAACTTCAATTCAGTGGAATAAACTTGAGCAGCCACTGTGGTAAATCTGAGGTAGGTTTCTGGTCAAATCTAATAGTACAAGAGCCCAAGAGGAGAAAAAAAGGCATTTATCTCAACCCAACTTTTAAATACTTCAATGAAAACTAGGTATGATTACTAGTCAAAATTCATGAGT
This sequence comes from Halyomorpha halys, assembly GCF_000696795.3. Classification (NCBI taxonomy): domain Eukaryota; kingdom Metazoa; phylum Arthropoda; class Insecta; order Hemiptera; family Pentatomidae; genus Halyomorpha; species Halyomorpha halys. The sequence continues at coordinate 229,122 of NW_027110325.1, forward strand.
CTGCCAAGTATAGGTAGAGGGAATACAAAATGGCGGCTGTTTCAAAGCGATAAAAAAAACTAATTATTCATTCGGAGCTCTATATCTTAAAGAGTAGGAACAACCCTACCTAATAATTATTGCGATGATCATTGATATAGAGCTGAGAAGAAAAATACATTATTATTTATTAAAAAAATTAAATGTATACCTTAAATATCGTAAGTAGTTAACATTTTAAACATCTCAAGTGATTTCTAGAAGTATTAAATGATTGTTATAACTAATAATTATTACGAACTGCACCAGAACGGAGCTGGGAACGAACTGACTGCACAGTACAATGTTCGACATGCACGGACCTGTCGAGTCCAAAGTTCAAAGTATATATATTATAATAAATAAATTTATTTACTTTCTAACTAAATAGGATAATTTTTAAACAATTATATAGATCTTGTAAATGCGTATATTTATAATTAACAAATTTAAAAGGGAGAATA
>NW_027110325.1:231648-231985 GCF_000696795.3 Halyomorpha halys
CATTTTTGTCAATTTTTCTCTTTATTTCATTAGCAAAAATCCTATCAAGGCCAACTATAATTATCCACATACAATTTATACTATATTATTTATAAATTAATCTTACTTAATATTCTATATATATAGCTGGACAATTTAGACAGGGAATTTTATATATGATGTTTTTTTGGGTGACAGAATTTAACAACACAATAATGATTTGAAAAACATGGAGAGGGGTCCAAATAAAACGGCACTAGTATAGCATGCAACCAAAAACCAACATATTTTTGATTTTGAAAATACACTCATTTTACATAAAGAGAATAATACATGCAAAAGGAAAATACTTGAATCC
>NW_027110325.1:233500-258845 GCF_000696795.3 Halyomorpha halys
TTTTAAATTATATGTTTGCAAAGTGATATTGAGGTAAGGTAAATTATAAATAATAATGTTAAGTATTTAAATTGTTTGTAGGATCATACATATAATAGAAACTTTTTGTAGTAGATGTCCCTGAAGATGGCCGGATTGGCCGAAACGTTGGACGTATAAAAGAGATAAAGTTTTGAGACTATATATATTCTTTATTAAAGAATTACCAGTCTGAAGAAAATATTAAGATTATAAATAGATAACTATAATAATTATTGGTAATGAAATAAATAGAGAGCAGGGGCTAGACAAAGACATTATTATTTATTTATAAAATTAATATATACCTTAAATATCGTAAGTAGTTAACATTTTAAACATCTCAGGTGATTTGTAGAAGTATAAAATAATTTTTACAACGAATAATTTTCGTGAAGTACATCGGTACAGAGTTGTGACTAGACTGAGAACAAAGAACATTGTGCGAACCTGCACGGACCTGTAGGCTCCAAAGTTCAAAGTTGCCTTTATTGAAATAAAAATATATTTATTTATTTTCTAAGTAAAAAAAAATCAAGAATCGATTAATTTAAAAGGCAGTATTATTTATTCAAAATTTAATATACATACATATATTTTATAATATATACACACAAATGTTTTACACTGTAGAGAAACTTTTCTCTTACGTTTAAATAGTCATTCATTTGATTTGTAGACATATATAATTTCTATAATAATTATTATTATTGAATATACATTAAACGTTGATTAATTTATTTTTATTTAAAAATTTAATTTATACCACGAACCCTGTGAAATATTTCGATACATTCAAGTAGCACAACAATCATTTGTCGTATATATGCATATGTAGATGCAGTTAAACTTTTGAAAATATTTATGAAAACTACTACTTCTACGAAGATAAACGTAATAAACTATCACTAAAAACATTTCTACGCCTAATGATTCCTTTTAGATCTAGTTGTCTCATAATAAATTCACTAACTACTTAATTTTCGTTATTTTGTAATAAAATATCGCTTAAAAATAAACTTAACTATTGAACGTAAATATTAGAGCTAATTTACTCTGCTTTAAATCATGTTCTTTTGGGTTTTCTAGTGTTATAGGCAGTTTTAAAGATATGAAGCTCCAAATGAAATATGTATTTTTTTACTTTTATAAACTACATTTGGCAAATGAAAATTTGTCCGAACATCTATAAATTAATTTATTTTAGTAAATGTCATAGAGACTACTACTCCCACGAAGGTAAACATCATAAACTTCTTTATAGCTCATTAAACTAGCTTTAATTTGAGTGCTAACAGACATCTGTATGTCAAATGGTTTTTGAGATATAAATTTTTCAAAATAAATTCATAACTCTATTAGGGCTATATTTTAGAAAATTCACTCTTCCTCAAATGTTATGTTTTCTTGTGTTGTTCCTACTTTTTAAGATATAGAGCTTCGAATGAAAACAAAAAATTGTTTAGAGTTTAGAAAAGTTTAGAAACAGCCGACATTTTGTGTTTCCCGAACCTATACTTGGCAGACTCATACATTCATCATGTAATTATACATAATTTTCATAAAGTAATAAGGGTAAAACAACTGACTTTTTATACTCTTCGACTTTCTTATTATCAGCAGTCTTCTTATAGTATAAAAACCGAGAAGAAAAAAAGGCAGTTATCTTACCCCAATTTTTAATTACTTCAATAAAAACTATTTATAATTACTAGTTAAAATTGATGAGTCTGCCAAGTATAGGTAGGGGGAATAAATAATGGCGGCTGTTTCGAAACCTTGAAAAACATTGATTTTTTATTCGTAGCTCTATATATCTTAAAAACTATCAACTACTCTAGAAAACCTAAGAGAGCACTATTTAAAGAAGAGTAAATTTGCTGAAATGTTAGCCCTAAAAGAACTATTTACGTCCAATAGTTCTCGAGATATAGCTTTTTAAAAAGCAAAATTTCTTAAAAATCTACTGAAAGATTAGTAGTTAGTTAATTTAGTTTGAAAATTCTATATCTCAGGAACTATGTGACGAACAGATGTCTATTAGCACTCAAATTAAAGCTAGTTTAATGAGCTATAAAGAAGTTTTATGACCTTTACCTTTGTAGGAATAGTAGTTTTCATGATATTTGCTAAAATAAATTGATTTATAGTTGTTCGGACAATAAATTTGATTTATGAAAAACTTCATTTCAGAAACCATTTGACGTACAGAAGTCTGCCAGCGCTCAAAGTAAAGCTAGTTAAATTTACTATGAAATAGTTAATAATATTTATCTTTGTAGGAGTCGTAGTATTTATAATATTTGACCAAATTAACTCACAAAAAGTTAATTTCTAGTTGTTCCTATAAAATGTTGTTTTTTTAAAAAAAAATATGTCTCTAGATCCATAAGACGCACATATGTCTGCCTACTCTCAAAATAAAGGAAATTTAAGTTACTATAAAGTAGTTTATAACACTTATTTTCGTAGGGGTAGTAGTTTTTATGATATTCACATATGAATATAAATTTGTCGTATATATGCATATGTAGATGCAGTTAAACTTCTGTAAAATATTTATGAAAACTACTACTTCTACGAAGATAAACGTAATAAACTATCACTAAAAACATTTCTACGCCTAATGATTCCTTATAGATATAGTTGTCCCATAATAAATTCACTAACTACTTAATTTTCGTTATTTTGTAATGAAATATCGCTTAAAAATAAACTTAACTATTGAACGTAAATATTAGAGCTAATTTACTCTGCTTTAAATCATGTTATTTTGGGTTTTCTAGTGTTATAGGCAGTTTTAAAGATATGAAGCTCCAAATGAAATATGTATTTTTTTTACTTTTATAAACTACATTTGGCAAATGAAAATATGTCCGAACATCTATAAACTAATTTATTTTAGCAAATGTCATAGAGACTACTACTCCCACGAAGGTAAACATCATAAACTTCTTTATAGCCCATTCAACTAGCTTTAATTTGAGTGCTAACAGACCTCTGTACGTCAAATGGTTTTTGAGATATAAATTTTTCAAAATAAATTCATAACTCTATTAGGGCTCATATTTTAGCAAATTCCCTCTTCCTCAAAAGACGTTCGCTTAGGTTTTCTTGTGTTGTTCCTACTTTTTAAAATATAGAGCTCCGAATGAAAAAACAATTTTTTTAACGCTTTGCAACAGCCAGAATTTTGTATTCCCCCTACCTATACTTGGCAGACTTATCAGTTTTGTCTATTAATTATACATAGTTTTCATTAAAGTAATCAAAAATTGGGGTAAGATAACTGCCTTTTTTCTCCTCTTGGGCTCTTGTACTATTTAGTCTTCCTCCTGATACCATGGAGTGGCTCCATCAGTAATTGTCTTGGTGGATCACCATTACACATCCTAACAACTTGTTCTGCCCATGTCAGTCTTGTAATTTTCATCACTCGAACTACATCGGACTCCTTAAACATAGTGTACAGCTCGTGGTTTGTCCTTCTTTTCCACTCTCCTCCGATGAGAACACCACTCTATGAACGTCTGAGGATTCTTCTTTCAAAGACTAAGAGTTTCTGTTCACAAACCTCACAACCATACAGCAAGACTGGGCGCACTATCGTCTTATGAATGCAAATGCATCTATGCATATTAGTAATGCTTCGGTTTTCTGGAAAGAGCTCTGCTTTGCCATAGATTTCCTGCTACTATCCTACTCCAAGATATAAAAAAAAAATTACCCACTACCATGGTATAACTGCTTGTTGGTTACAATCCTGACAGCACTAACTAGACAGTTTTACTGTTGGACTAGGTCTGGCGTGATTGTTAATAATAAAAGTAATGCAAGTGGACTTGCAATAACTGCCACGTTTAACTATTATACGTACACGCTTTGACGGTGAACTGTCCCAACATGTCATCCTTGCGAAATGTAACGATTGGTGGAAAAAAATTGTTCTTATATATTTACTCAAAAACTTAAAATTGTATCAGCCACAGGCCCCATAAAAAATCCATCTAGAACCCCCAAACCAAATCTGCCACGGATCCCAAAAACTAATGTGCTATGAACTTAACGCAGCGATAAAGTACTATTGTCACGTGAGAGGTGGTATACGACCGATAAGGATTAACTTTAATCCCTGGGAGTTAACATATAGGTTCCATTATGTTACTCACTTGAACGGGAAAAAGTAAAGATACACCAAACCGAGATAGCATTGTCATTTGGGAGATGGGAGCATTGTGTTAGCTTTAAGGATATTAAGAATTTCGTGTGTGATGGATTACTGGTTAGTACTGCTATGTATCTGTCGTCAGGATACCAGGATAATCACAGAATGCAATTATCCAAAAATAAGCTAATTAATTACGATTGAGTCCTCTTTATGATGATAATTGCATTCTTTTCTAGAGGCTTATTTTGTGTTTACCAGTTACCAATTAAATATCTTTATATTTATAAACTATTGTTACTATTTATTAACATAATAAGGGGTGGTTTTGTGTAATATGATAGTAAATTAACTACATAAAGAAACTAACTATTTATTTACAATTATTGATTAACGATGTTATTAAAATTATTGAAATGATCCAGACAAATGGCTATGTACCATGATTATTACATTATAACTTATTACCTAATATATATCATACAGCTGCTGATTTGGGTAGTGCGTGTCGTTTTGTTGTAAGGATGGCGTTCCAGGTCTCATAGGACCTTCCTAGAACTCCGTTTGGTCAAAGAGCATCTTGTGCTCTATTCGGTCTTCTTACTTCTGTACATCTCCTGCTTCTGTGTTTTTTTTTTCTAACCTCCTATTTATTTATATTCAATCAATTACAATGATATATATTTTACTTGACTTAGGAAAAATTATATATACACATATTTACATTTTATCTTGTTTTGCCTGATGGCATTATAAGATGAGGAAAACATTTTCCGCTGAAGGCGGTTTGTACATGAGTGCCGTGATAGCCGGGGGAGCTAACAGATAATGGGGAGGGACCATTCCGGCTGGTGGTGTTGAGGTGTAGGTGACTTCAGGCTGCAGAGTCCGACGAGGACGTCGACCAAAGGGCAATGCTTTGCCACCTCCCAGGAGCAATTTCTCGGAATAGGGGATTGGCACAGGCTTTCAGCCCATCAAAGAATTTTATGTGCCTACGGCCTATGAATTCCGGCACAGAAGGCAGTTGGATCTCCTCTGTGATAACACTATACCTGGCCCTTTGGAGTGTGGTTCCTCTGACTATTCGCCGAAGGAGGGAATTCTGGAAGCTCTGCAGTTTGGTTAACGTGGTCCAGTAGAGGTGCCGCATGAGTGGTGCGCCATAGAGCAGAGTCGGATCTGCACAGCGAGATCTGCTGTGAGGTGAGGTGAGCAGGTGAAAGAGTCTATACGACTTCTGTCGCCCTAGCTTAAGCCTCTCCCTGACGTGACCAGAGAATGTGAGGTGCCTGTCAAGAGTCACGCCGAGGTAGAGGATGCTATTAGAGAGTTTCCGACCATCACCATCCACAAAGAACTGCTGGGGTAGCTTGCTCTACTTGCCCTTCTGGAAGGACATGACAATGGGATCCGTCTTCGACGGATTGACCTTGATTCCGTCCTTCTTCAGAGCAGCTACAATGGTGGCAGAAGCAGTGTGCATAGTGTTGGGCCAGTTCAGCTCTCATGGTGGAAGCATAGACAGGTGCCGTAAAAACGACAAACAATAGTGGTCCACGCACCGAACCTTGAGGTACTCCGCAGGTGGTGGTGACTGGAGGCGAGAAGTCTTCACCAACTCTTACGACAAATGATCTTCCACTCAGGTAGTTTCGGACCAATCGGCAAAGGGCGGCGGGAAACTTCAACGCCTCCATTTGGTGGAGCAGCAATGGGTGGGACACGCTCTCAAAGGCCTGGAATGCTTCGTCTTCAAAGCCCTTCTTCCTAATGTAGTTCCCCGACCCATTTTCTCCCACCTCCTTTTAGAGGCGTTACTTTTTTTGAATTTGAATCCTCATTGGCCAAAGGTGACAAAATGCTCCCTAGGTGAGTGTCCCCCCTAGATCTGAGAGGGGGTGGTAAAGTTCGGCATATGGCAAGAACTGTGGTAAGGTGTGGAAAGCTCTGATCTGAAGCTCTGTCCGTTGAAAGGAATCCTACTTCGGGCAGGTATCGGAAAATTTTAATAATATCGATAATAGTTAATACGTCAATACATATCAGTATTAACGGTATTGAACCTTTGGGGTTCATCAATCTTTTTTACTCAATCGTACTAACATATCTATATAAATTATAAATAAAAAAGAGAAGACAATGATTTGTATAGAGAACATAACAAAATAATGAATGCACTGTCCACTGTTAATGAGGACCATAAATTAATGATTTGATTTGATACAGAGGCCGCTCTAGGCCGTTGACCGAACTTTCATACATCGTTTCCTAGAGATCTTATCAGTTCACTTAAGCGTGTTATCATGGGCAATTAGAAGGCAGTAGGATGCCGGTAGCTGAGGCAACAGTTGTTTTAACACTTAGCTTGGTTTGGAAGTAAAATTTGTGAGTCAATTACGTTCGGGATAAAACCTTTGGAAATATAAAAGTTTATATATTTCATACATAAAATATATAAGTTTATATCAAATAAACAAATGAATTCTTGGTCCAAAAAAAAATTAATTAAAAATTATTGGAAGAAAGAATATATCAGCATAATATTGATGTAAAAAATGAGAATCTTGGCTCTTTATTCAAACTGCTAAAACAGCATTGATGCAACATGTATCCAAAAAAAGTTTTGTTTTAAATATGTAAAATGTATAAATTTTGACTAGTAATTATACATAGTTTTTATTAAAGTAATCAAAAATTGGAATGAGATAACTGCCTTTTTTTCTTCCCGGCTCTTGTACTATATGGAGACCACTTTTTTGTGGCTAGAGTTATAAAATATCAGGCACCCCAATATAGATTCCACTAAACCATCGAATTTAATCATTTCAATCCAAAATCCTTAATGCTCCAATACAAATCAAGTCATCCATCTGGACCTCAATGTCCCATATGTTGCCAATTTGGCCAGAACAGATACCAATCCTATGAAAAACTTCATGACCACCCAAACCCACTTTTTTCTAACCTTGTTTCTTCTTCATTGCCTGATATTCCTCTGAAAAGAAGATGGCCTCGAGATCTTCTCTTCTAGAAATGTTGTTGTAGTTCTATCAATGGGTAGACTCTCCACATGTCTCTATTATTTATAATTAACATCAAATTTACTTGATGTAATGTATATTTTAAATACAGTTGTAAGTATAAATAATAAAAAAAATATCGTAAACGTGTCTACTATTGGTGGATCTATAATTGAAAATGAATTTGCATGAGGAAAATATAACCTTCAAAAGAAAATGTTGGTGGTTAATTATATATCAGAAAATATCAATCATGTCTGTTCAGATCAGATTCAAAAAAATTGAACCAACGAGATGCTATAATTTTAACCAAAGTTAATTTATGATAATAATGTTTTTTTCTTGTGTTGTTAAGATAAATAATATCTAATAAAAATTTATAGGTTTTTTAAATATTAGTATAAATATTTTTTTTAATAATTATTTATTGTTATTTACGACTGCATGAAAATATACTCAACGAGTAAATTTGCTGTAGGTGATGATATAATGACATGATACAAACATGTGGAAAATTTGGCCATTCATAGAACTCAAATAACATTTCTAGAGGAGAAGATCTCGAAGCCATTTTCTTTTCAGACGCCTAGGAGGATTATTAGGCAGTGAAGGAGAAGCCAGGTTAAAAGTGGGTTTGGGTGGTTGGGAAGTTTATCGTGGAAGGATTGGTATCTGGTTCTGACCAACACGGCAACATATGTAGAGTATATGTGGAGAGGAGGTTGTACTGACCAGGCTGAGAATAGGTCACACGAGGCTCACCCACTCCTATCTTATTTCAAAAGAAACGTCTCTGAACTGCCAGTATTGCAACAACAATCTGACGATAAGCTATATTTTCCAACAATCCATATCTCACACCGCACCTCAATAAGTTAGGTCTAAACCCAGATATTTCAAAAACCCTCGGAGATGATAAAACTATAGAATTAGTGTTTCAGTTTTTAAAATCACAACATTTACTGACAAAAATATAACATTGAACGGACGAAAAAAAATAATAATAAATAAATAAATAAACTAGTAAATAAATGAAATAATAAATAATCAAGTTAAAAATAAATTAAATTAAACGAATATAAGCAAAATTCAATAAAATATAAATAGCATTGATGATCAATAAAGTTTAGCGCCACTAAACAAAAAAACAACACAAACAAATGGCAACATAAGGAACATTGAGGTCCTGATGGATGACTTGATTTGTGATAAAGTAAGGAACATAAAGGATTTTAAGATTTTGGATTCTGAGGAATGTATATGTGATTCAGGAATTCGATGATATAGTGAAACCTCAAGGTTCAACTCCGTAAGTACAGATAGACCTTATTATATTCATGTAAATCAGTATTTTGTAATTAGTTGGAAAATTAGGCGATTTGCCTCGTACGTTTTTATAAAGTCGGAATCGACGAGCAGTATCCTTTCGTTTCAGTCTTGTATGAGGATTACAAGTCAGTCGTTAGCCAGACGTAGTCCTAGTTAACGAATCTGTCTGACAGGAAAAAGTGGGTTAAATATCGCGTAATAATAATTAACTATTTCAAATTTGAACAGATTGATACCGTTTTTTAAATTCCACGTGCTTTTTTAAATATTGGTCGATTTAACTATCTTAAAGTCTGCTCTTCCTGTTTTAAGCTAATATTTCTAAAGCGATATGAGGCCGTCACTCTCCGGGGGTCTTAGCGGGGCGGGTCTGGCGGGGAAGCATTGTCTTTTTTTTGTGTTATCATCTACTCTTGTGAGATTGTGACAAGTCGTACATCGACCAACCTACTCTGTCTGTTTAAAAAGTATGTTAGGCTTCCACGGAGGACAGGAGTTGGGGTTTTGATGCCGTTTATCAATTTCAGGCGCTTTTAGGGAAAATGCCCCCAACAACTCCCTCCTTATAACACGCCGGCACCACAGGGTCAAAGAAGAATAGATGAAGTTCCTTGAAAGAAAAGACTTCGCCTGCTTCGAGGAGGTCTATTGTATTGACACCGACGGATCCGTAAGATATGCCGATATTGTCGCGTTTACAAAAGTCGGAGACACGGCTCTTGTCTTGGATCCGACGGTAAGATTTGAAAGTAATGACCTCGAACAGGAAGGTGGAGTGGAAAGGGAAAAAAAGAAAATATATGAAAAATGCGTCCCTTTCCTTAAGGAAAAATTCCGCGAGACCTTCGGAGAGAGAGAGTTCACCGTGAGAGGCCTCTGGTTTGGATCTCGTGGAACAATACCAGATAGAACAAGGAGCTTCTTATAACGCCTAGGTGTTAGCATTGGGGATATTGCGATCTAGGCGGAAAATATTATTTTGGAATCCCTGGGGATCATACACCATCACCTGCATGGGAATTAGCTCGGAGATTATTCTTTGTTTTATTTATTCATTTTAATATGTTGACCTCTCTATTTGTGTGTTTTAACGTATTTATTCATTAAATCATTTTATTTTATTAATACTATGTTTTTTTTAAACTTATTTATCCATTCAAGTGTTTCCTGTAACCAGTTTTTTTTTATTATATTTTCCTTTTAATCTATGTGTTATTCTTATTCTCGTAAAATGTATCTATTTGTTTGTTCTTGGTAGACTGATCTACTGCTGTGACTATGAATGATGGTCTGATCTCACATTACCGTCTAATATTGAATTTGTTTAGCGGGTCACTGAAGAGGATCTAGGAGGGTGAATTCCGGAGAGCGAATTTGTTGATCGGGTGAATTGAATGATTGAGCAGAAATGAGAGGGAAAAATGGGAGTGAGTGAAACATTTGTATTGGTTGTACAGACCGAAATGGATTGTAAAAGGAAACTGTAGGGGTGAAAAAAAAATTGTTTATTATATCCTATTATTGTATATCTTTTTTTATGATTATACCATGTATGTGTAATGTAAATATGTCCGATTACGGATTGATAAGTATGCTGTGTGAGATAGCAACCTAATTTAGGCAGCATAGATGAATAAATAAAGTATTTCTCTCTTCTCGATTTAACTATCTTAAAGTCTCCTCTTCCCGTTTTAAGCATGTATTTTGAAAGTGATTTAGGACTATCGCTCCCCTGGGGTCTTAGTCGGGTGGGTCCGGTGGGGAAGGATTGCCTTCTTTTGCTTATTATATCTATTATAGTTTATACCGGTAAACGACATTATATAATAAAAATATATGGTAAACAAATATAAATAACGCCTGAACAAATCTACACTAAACATAAGAGTGGTTTAGGGCTCTATAAACTGTACCAAAGGGCACAATCGAATTTATTAAAAATAAATCAGAACCGGAGATATAAAATAAAGCGTTATTATTATTAGATTATTAAAACTGTATTATTAGAAACTAAAATCTTGGGATTGAAATAAAATAAAACATTGGGTCTTAGGCTCCAAAGCCATAATGAAGAACAACTACCATCAACTTTATATAATACAGCTCATAGTTTACAAATTTTTACTTAAAACTAAAATATTGGTGGTGAACGCTATAGAAAGAACTTTCAGAGTAGCCAGGAAAGAAATCACATATAAGATAAAAGATCGTCTTGTCCACTTGGCACTAAATGAGTATGGATGGAGCCGCCGTTAACCTCGAACTTGCTCAAAGATATTAGTTTGCAACCTCACTGCACAATAAATTCTTGATAATCCTCCAACTGTTGAAGCCATTATGGCTCACTGCCCTTTCTTAATAAAATAGTCATTCTATTCCTCAGCTTTTTAAAGTCCATGTTATACAGAGCTGAAGTAAAACAATCATAACCGAACCGAACAAACCACACAAATCCAAAACGAAAATAACAAATTCTCAAGGGCCATTCAATTAGAAGGACAGCCAATAGTGATAAGAACGCAGTTTTGGAGAATATTTGAGTTAACAAACTTTTATTTATTGACATTTACATCTGTATATAAAATACAACAGGCAAATTTGAAGTAAGATCATAATAATATGATACAGCATGTAGAGAAACTACCCAGTTGTAGAAATCTAAAAACATTCAACAATATAAGACTTATATTATTATAAAACATCTTTTTTTCAGGCGCCTCAGAGGATTGCCAGGAATGGAAGAGGAAGCAAGGTTAGAAACTAGTGGGTTTGGATGGTTAGGGAGTTTATAATGGAAAGATTGATATCGGGTTCGGGCTAGATCGGTTACATAAGGAACATTTAGGTCTTTATGGATGGTTTTATTTGTAACAAAATAAGGAGCATTGTATTTTACGAAGGATTTTGGATTGTAAGGATTAGATACGAGAGGAATTCGAAGGTTTAGTGGAGCCCCAAAGCTCAACTCCCTATGTCCCAATGGACCTTATAATAGTCATGTAGATCAGTCTTTTGTAATGAGTTGGAAGTTTAGACCGTTTGTCTAGTAAGTGCTGTAATAGTCGGAATCTGCGTGCAGTTTCCTGTCTTTTCAGTCTTGTGTGAGGATTCCATATTTTCTACAGGGGTAAGAGCCACATTATTAAAGAATACTATAGGGCAGTCGGCAGGTGTATGTCGAACCAACGAACCAACAACGACTTTGATTTTTATCTTCCAATTTCGACACCATTCTTCGAGGGTTGTGATATGGGACTGGAGTGTTTGGGATGAAATCAAAGGGTTATTATTAATTGTGAGCACACATGTGTCATCGGCATACGTGGTAAGGATAGTAACAAACTTAAACAACAGTAATGACTAAAATGGCTTTATTGTTACATATTTACAAACACAACATATAGTTTATTACAGACATCTATCTTTCTGACTTAGGGTGTCAGAGCTAGAAAATATATATAAATTAGAAGAGATGGGGTAGGAAGGGCATTAAAAAAAAGGGGAAAGGGGTTGGACCAATCAGATAATTTATAAAATCAGGCGGGGCCTAGAGAGCCTATGACATTATAAATATATAAGTGGGGAGGGGGGAAAAGGCGTGTCTTGAAAAAGGGTTGATCTTTTCTCATAGCTTTCCAAGAAATGGAATAGTTCAGGTTTGGGTCAAAAGGTAATCATTGTACAGGGATTGTTCCCTGGGATATGGGAAGAACATTAGGGTTAGGGAGCCTTCTTAGAAAGAAGTTATTTAGGGTTTTTTCTACAGAAATTGTAAGTGTAACAGCTGCAACCATATGTCAAAACCGACATATGTCAATAGATCTGTTTGAGAAGGGACAAGTTCACTTAAATTTTTTAAATAATAATATCGGTCTCTTATCTTTTGCCAAGCGGAATAGAACTCATTGGAGACCCCAACCTTGTACTGGTAGTACAAGATCCAATGAGAAGAAAAAAGTTAGTTATCTCACTCCAATTTTTGATTACTTTAATGAAAACTACGTATAATTACTTGTCCAAATTGACGAGTCTGCCAAGTATATATAGGATCTTTAAAACTACCAACAACAATAAAAACTCTAAGAGAACGTCATTTAAAGAAAAGCTAATTTTCTAAAATATGAGCCCTAATAGAGTTATTTACGTTAAGTAGTTCTCGAGATATAGCTTTTTGAAAAGCAACATTCGTAAATATGTTGTATGGGACGTACTGAAAGATCAGTAGTTAGTAAATTTATTTTGAAAAATCTATATTTTCAAAACCATTCGATGTACAGATGCCTATTAGCACTCAAATTAAAGCTAGTTTAATGAGCTATAAAGTAGTATATGATGTTTGTCTTCGTAGGAGTAATAGTTTACATGAAATATGCTAAAATAAATTGATTTATAGTTGTTTGGACAAGTTTTCATTTGCCAAATTTATATTCATATGTGAATATCATAAAAACTACTACCCCTACAAAGATAAGTGCCATAAAACACTTTATAGTAAGTTAATTTTCCTTCATTTTGAGTGTTGGCAGACATATGTGCGTCTTATGGATCTAGAGATATATTTTTTCAAAAATCCAACATTTTAAACGAACAACTAGAAATTAACATTTTGTGAGCTTATTTTGTCAAATATTATAAATACTACGACTCCTGCAAAGATAAATATTATTAACTATTTTATAGTAAATTTAGCTACCTTTAATTTGAGCGCTGGCAGACATCTGTGCGTCTAATGGTTTCTGAAATACATAGAAAGACATATGTGTGTCTTGTGGATCTTGAGATATATTTTTTCAAAAATCCTACATTTTATACGAAAAACTAGAAATTAACATTTTGTTAGATTATTTTTTCAAATATCATAAAAACTACTACTTCTACAAAGACAAACATAATTTAACGAGCTTTGATTTGAGCGCTGGCAGACATCTGTACGTCAAATGGTTTCTGAAATGTAGTTTTTCATAAATCAAACTTATTGTCCGAACAACTATAAATCAATTTATTTTTTCATATATCATGAAAATTACTTTTCTTACGAAGGTAAAGATCATAAACTTTTTTATTGTCCATTAAACAAGCTTTAATTTGAGTGCTAATAGACATCTGTTCGTCACATAGTTCCTGAGATATAGATTCCTCAAAATAAATTCACTAACTACTAATCTTTCAGTAGATTTTAAAGAAATTTTGCTTTTTAAAAAGATATATCTCGAGAACTATTGGACGTAAATAGCTCTTTTAGAGCTAATATTTCAGGAAATTTAGTCTTCTTTAAATAATTTGCTCTTTGGCTTTCTAGTGATGTTGGTAGTTTTTAAGATATAGGGCTTCGAATGAAAAATTAATGGCTTTTTAAGGTTTTGAAACAGCCGCCATTTTTTATTCCCCCTACCTATACTTGGCAGACTCATAAATTTTGACTAGTGATTATACATAGTTTTCACTAAAGTAATCAATAATTGGGGTGAGATAACTGTCTTTTTTTCTTCCCGGCTTTTGTACTATATGGAGACCACTTTTTTGTGGCTAGAGTTATAAGATATCAGGCACCCCAATATAGATTTCACTAAACCATCGAATTTAATCCTTCCAATCCAAAATCCTTCGTAAAATCCCTAATGCTCCAATACAAATCAAGTCATCCATCAGAACCTCAAAGTTCTATATGTTGCAGATTTGGCCAGAACAGATTCCAATCCTTCTTCATGACTACCCAAACCCACTTGTTTCTAACCTGGTATTTATTTCATTATCCGATAATCCTCTGAAAAGAAGATGACCACGAGATCTTCTCTAGAAATGTCGTTGTAGTTCTATCAATGGGTAGATTCTCCACATGTCTCTATTATGTATAATAAACATCAAATTTACTTGATGTAATGTATATTTTAAATACAGTTGTAAGTATAAATAATAAAAAGAATATCGTAAACGTGTCTACTATTGGTGGATCTATACTCTACATGCTCGAGGGTATGATGGCATGATCCGAAATGGAAGTATTAAATAAGATCGAAGATGCGATCATTTTAAATTATAATTTATAAAGTCACCCGCTGAAT
Organism: Halyomorpha halys; assembly: GCF_000696795.3. Lineage (NCBI taxonomy): Eukaryota > Metazoa > Arthropoda > Insecta > Hemiptera > Pentatomidae > Halyomorpha > Halyomorpha halys. The sequence goes on from NW_027110325.1 coordinate 248,098, forward strand.
AGATTTCTTTCTCAACGAATTAATTAAACTCTCAAAGTCAATTAATTAATCTAGAAGTCGGGACGACTTTTTCGACCTTAACCTGCCACTGCCACATTGATCGCTGGAAAGAAATGTTTCTTTTCACCGATTGGCAGCACTGCAATTATATCTGTTTAATACTTGGGAGAAAGAAAAGCACTGACAGGTGATGTCTCCATTGACTCGATCGAGAAGGCTGTTGTGTCGCTTATCATTAAAGTTGTGTAATCTGTTTCCGATCTCAGCTAGAATAGTAATTATCATTGATTTTACAGATAATAAATTTAAGATATATCTAGAATGTTTATTCAAAACATCACTCATCAATTTTATTATATTCATTTAACCATAATTAATTTTTATATATATATATAATCTAAAATTGATGATTAAAGAAACTCAGTTCGAGTGAACCTTTAATAGATATCAACATGGTCAGTCGGTATGACAGTAAAAAAATATACTTATTGTAATCAACTGTGCATTATAATACATTCAGTAAATTTGATCTCAGTTATAATGGAGTGAAACCGGGATGTAGAAACTAGTAGGTTTGGGCGGTTAGGGAGTTTATAATGGAAGGAGTGATATCTGGTTCGGGCTAGATCTGTTACATAGGGAACAATAAGGTCTTTATGTATGATTTTATTTGTGACAAAGTAAGGAGCATTGAGGATTTTAGATTGTGAGGATTGGATACGAGAGGAATTCGAAGGTTTAGTGGAGCCCAAAAGCATATGTTTATATGTCCAGATTGGCCTTATTACCGTCATGTAGATCAGTCTTTTGTAATGTGTTGGAAGTTTAGACCGTTTGTCTAGTAAGTTCTGTATTAGCCGAGGTTAGTCGTTTGTTCAACAGGGGTAAGATCAACATTATTGAAAGAGACTGTAGGGCAGTCGGTAGGTTTACGACGAAGGGTAAAGGTGATTTGATGAGATTTATTTTAATCCTCCAATTACGACACCTTTCTTCAAGGGTTGTGATATAAAATTGGAGAGTATGGTATACAATGGAAGGGTTATTATTAACAGCGAGCTCACATGTGTCATCGACGTACGTGGTTACATTTGTAAAATCTAAACGATATATTAACATATTGATGTGTTTTAACGATATATCGATGGTTTCTATAGTTTATAATTCTATTGTTATATTCGATTCAGCAATTTATTATTTTTATCTAATTTTTAATAGCTTTCATCTTTAGATTATAACTGAAGTATTATATCAGTACAATACGTTTTGGAATCTGCCAGAACATTGGTATATAAATAATGGTGATGATACCATTGACACTAAAATTAAAAATGATAAAATAAATAATATATATAAATAACATCTCTATAATTATATAAATAGAAAGCTAATAAAATGAACATATATATTTGCGTTTAAGTTTGTGCATAAACAGGTATACAATAAAAACATAATAATTATTTTTTTAATAATGATAATTTATAAGCAATAAATAAAAAGAATGGTATTTAAAATGAATTTAAATAAATTAAGCTCTGTAATTAGGGGATAACAGTGTCCTAACCTCTTGGAGGTAGGTTTTGTTGTTAGTATTTTTATTCTGTTTAGTATGTATGTTTTAAAGAGATTAGGAGTAAGGTTACATATAATCGATTATCTCCAATTTGTACATATCAGAGAAACATTAAAAATGATATACAAAGCATTATTTGAATCGATATTAAGATATGGGATTGAATGTTATGGTGCCAGTGCTCACAGTCATTTATCAAAACTTGTAATCGATCTACAAAATCGAACATTAAGAACAATGATGCACCGCAATAATAAAACAGAAAATCTTAAAATCGTTGGTACTTTACCGCCTAAACTATTTTATTTTTATAGAATTATTTTTAAAATGTATAGATAATAAATTATTTAGAAATGAAATAATATATCTAAAAAGTTTTTGGAAGTAAAAGTAAAATTTATCGAACCAGCCTATAACAATAAATTTGCTAAACGTACATACATTGTACATACATATTGTACATACATTGTAACAACGTAGACAATATGGAACCATATCTGTTCAATCGCTTACCAGATGAACTAATAAATAAATCAACCACAAAAAAAAACTAAAATTAAAAATAAATATTTGACTGAGTACTTTCTTACTTTCATGATTCCCAATAATTAATTTTGATTCACCAAATGATTATATCTGTCTGTATTTTTTTCTTAACTCCACATTATTTATTTACTATATCACAATCGGTATTAGCAATGTATGTGTGTGTTTAGTAATAGATATTATTGGATACTTGTTTTTATAATATTCTGTATCATGTTGTTTTATTCTCATTTTATTAATTCAATAATTGTAAATTTGGAGCTTTATTATTCAATTTAAAATCCTTTCAGTTATTATTATTTTGTATTTCATTGACACTTTCTTCATATACATATATGCACATAAGTATTATTCTTTTATATATTTTTTTATAATGTTTCTTGAATAATAAACATACAGTTTAACATATTATAATTCAAACATTTCATAAGTTTAGGTGCTCAGAGTATAAGAGTCCAAGAGTGAAAAACGTAAGTTGTTTCATCCCAATTTTTTAATAGTTTAATTAAAACTATGTATAATTATTATTCGAAATTTATGAGTCTTCCAAGTATAGGTAGGGGGATTGAAAAAAAAAAAAAAAGGAGCTGTTTGGAAACGTTAAAAAATATTAATTTTTCTTTCGCAATAAATGTAATGCGGTCATAAAAAACTCAAATAGTAATAACTATTTTAATTGAAGGCTAAAAAAGATACAAACACCTAACATAGGTACATGGAAATTATAAGCGAAGAGAAGATGGTTGGGGGTGCGGTCAAAATGAAATACAAATAAGTTAGTGTAACCTATTTAATTGTGCCAACGTTTCGGCTAGAGTTTCTAGCCTTCTTCAAGGCTAAGAACAGAACAAGATAACAACCACAGTTAGTATAGTAAGTATAGAAAATAAATTTATTTTTAGAAAATTATGAAAAGTACAAGGGTATGCAATGAAACGTCAAAATTAAATATGAAAAATAAAAAGTTCTTAGCAATTCATCATTAATTATGTAAACAATAAATTTATTATTAATTATGTAATCAATAAATTCATCATTAATTACGTAACAATAAATTCATCATTAATTATGTAAACAATAAATTCATCATTAATTATGTAAACAATAAATTCATTATTAATTATGTAAACAATAAATTCATCATTAATTACGTAACAATAAATTCATCATTAATTATGTAAACAATAAATTCATCATTAATTATGTAAAAAATAAATTCATCATTAGTTTACCAATAAATTCATCAATCATTTTTATTGTTTATAACATTTTATTTTTCTTATTTATATTTCTTAATTTTTACGTTTCATTGTATAACCTTTACAATGTAAATTTTCCATTTACTTTTTTCCTTATGTTAAGAGTTTGCATCTTTTTTAGCCCTGACGAAGCCCTACAGCATGGGGCGATACGTTGTCTCAATTAAAATAGTTATTAATCATGAGAGATAGTTGACTGTGTATGACTTATACGAGAAGATGATTGGGGATGGGGTAAAAATAAATCGTGCCAACGTTTCGGCTAGAGTTCCTAGCCTTCATCAGGGCTAAGAACAGAACAAGATAACAAACAATGAATACAGAAAATAAAAAATAAAATATAACCGAATGAAATAAAGTAAATAATTTTATAGAATGGAATTAATGAAATAAAGATGAGAGAAGTAGAAAATATTTTACCTACTTATTCAATTATCTATGTATACATCTCTTATCATTATATTTCATTAATTCCATTCTGTTTATATTTTATTTTTATTTTCTGTATTCATTGGTTGTTATCTTGTTCTGTTCTTAGCCCTGACAAATGCCAGAAACTCAAGCCGAAACGTTGGCACGATAAGTTACATTTACTTATTTGTGTTTTATTTTGACCACCCCCAACCATCTTCTCGTCGTAAAATAGTTATTACTATTTGAGTTTTATTTGACCGCAACGGTCAATCAGCCGTCTTTTTATTATTAATATTTTATATATATTCTTCTTATTATAATTATTATTTTCTTTCGGAAGTTCAAAAGTTTTAGCTAGAGGGTATAATATTAGATATGTGATAGTACAAATTCAGATTATTGTTTACTTTTCGTTACCCTGAGTGGAGGTTCCATGCGGTTCCATGCAGAACAGGATAGTTGTTTTGGAACAAAATAACCGAAGTGAGTATGGGTCCGTTAATTAAATGACGTTGATAACACGCGTTGGAACAAGTTTAATTGCTTCTGTCTATGGTAGAATCTGCTCATATTAATTTAGGTATATGCCTTGATAATCCTTCATACCGACTTGGGAAGAAACCATCAATGTCAGAATTAAGACTTCAGATAAGAAGAAGGAGAGGACTTCGGAATGTGGAGGACATTGCTAGCTAATTGATGGCTGAGGGAGATGACATATCTCTCTACGGAATGTGCTCCTAAAGCCGCGGTTCCAACATTCTTCGACACCTGATATATCCAAGTAATGAGAATTGAAATTACACGAATAGATCGTAAGTTTTAATGAGACACTTTATTTGTCATTTAGCAAGGGTTCAGAGTACACTTCTGTCTACATTTTACTTCTAATAATCTAAAACAACCGAGGAAAAGTTATTGAATTAGTTGTATTCTAAGCCTTGGGCAGATCGATTTCCACCAATTGATCGAACTGGAATCATTTATCAATACATCTATAAAGTAGTATCCTACTTTTTTATCTCTTAAGAGGAGTCCCGTGAGCATTTAGTTCATAGTAGACGACCATTGGTACTATTTTTTCATATAATTGAATGTGATAATGAGAAAAACCTTTGCGATTACTTTTAATACAATTTGAATTTTTTTTTAATAATTTATTATTTATTTATTAACAACTATATACATATATACACATCAAGTAAATTTTCTGTAAGTGATATCATGACATCTACCCATTGATAGAACTCCAAAAACATTTCTAAAGGAGAAGATATCGAGGCCATCTTCTTTTCAGACGTCTAGGAGGATTGGTAGGTAGTGAAGGAGAAGCCAGGCTAGAAACGAGTTGGTTTGGGTGGTTGGGAAGTTCATTATGGAAGGAACGGTATCTGGTTCTGGCCAAATCGGCAACATATGGGACATTGAGCTCCTGATAGATGATTTTATTTGAGACAAAGTAAGGAGCATTAAGGATTTTGGATTGTAAGGATTGAATACGAGAGGAATTCGAAGGTTTAGTGGAGCCCCAAAGCTCAACTCCATATGTCCAGATTGTCCTTATTACAGTCATGTAAATCAGTCTTTTGTAATGTGTTGGAAGTTTAGACCGTTTGTCCAGTAAGTGCTGTAATAGTCGAAATCGACGTGCAGTTTCCTGTCTTTTCAGTCTGGTGTGAGGATTCCAGGTTAATCGTTTCTCCAAATGTAGTCCAAGGTAGTGGATCTGTTCGACAGGAGTAAGAGAAAATTTTTAAAAATTGAATTAATGAAAAAAATTAAAGAAAAAAGTGTAATAAAAAACACACTCTCCCCGTCTTACCTTAACAGAATTTTCCTAAAGATTAAGAATTTATCATACAAACGATATTTAACACGGCTACGGAACTGAAATTTAAATTTTAAGAATATTTGCTTTCTGTTTCAATTGATAGAAAACAAGTTCTTAACCTATCAAGAACTTTTATAATTTTCCTGAAAATCATTTTAAATTGCAACATTAAATCCCATCCGATCACCTTTACTCTCCGTCGTAAACCTCTGCCCTCCTGTCCTACAGTATCCTTTCTAAATACTTCACTAACGTCTGTTGAACAGATTCGATACTTAGGACTCCATCTTGACAAGAGACGTACTTGGAATCACACACAAGACTGAAACGAAAAGAAACTGCTCGTAGATTCCGATTGCTACAACACTTACTTGACAAACGCTCTAAACTTCCCATTCACTACAAAAAATTAGTATACACTACAATAATCAGACCAATTTGGACATATGGAATTGAGCTCTGGGGCTCCACCTAACCATCAAATTCTTCCCGCATCCAATCGTTACAATCCAAAATCCTACGTAAAATCCTTGATGCTCCTTATTACGTTACAAATAAACTCATTCACAAAGACCTTAACATCCCATTCGTTGTAGATTTGACCCAAAACATATATGCGTCTTTTCATTCCAAACTCCTTAACCATCCTTCTATTCTTAATCTTTCATCCTTAACAATCCCTGATAATCCTACGAGGCGTCTGAAAAGAAGATGGGCACGGGACCTTCTAATTTAAATTAATGTTTGAAGTACTACCAATGGGTGGTTCCTTCCCAAGATTTTCAAGTGTATATGAAACATACAACATATTTACCTATTGTATAATTTTGTACAGTTTTAAATTACATTAAAGAAATAATAAAAAAAAAAAAAAATTGCAACATTGATGCTAATTCGAGCTTGCTATTAATAGTAAGCCAGGTTCATTTCGCTTGCCTGCAAAATTATTCTGTAGTCATATTCTCGCCTCGTTGTAATCGAATCCATCATATCACACCTGGGACGTGCCCGGCGAATTTAGTGTTGCGCAAGAGACTCGACCCACGGTACCCGTCAGCCTCACTTCCCCGGGCAGTACGTTATCTGCAAATGAAGGATAGAAAGTTGTCAAGAGGATAATCTCATTTAGCCGGCGGGCTTGGAATTCTGGGCTAGGCAGCGTGGGCAGCCGCTTTCTATCGAGCCTGCACAAGTCAATAATGGAATATTCAATAAACTCAATAAGATTTTTATTTTGTAAACAGTAAATATGTATAATCATTAGCTATGTATAATCATTAGTTATGTATAATCATTAACTATGTATAATAATTAACTATGTATAAACATTAACTATGTATAATCATTAGCTATGTATAATCATTAGCTATGTATAATCATTAGCTATGTATAATCGTTATGCTGTCCCCTATAGTAGAATATCTACTATAACTTGAATTAACTTTTCTTGCGTCTAGGAAATAACATTAACATGAGTATACAAAAAGAAACTTTCTAACATTTGATATTTTTATCTAATCTTAATGTTATTTGTTGTTCAAACCGAAAATGAAATCCTTTTTTTTCACTTATACACAGATCTTTTTGCCAATTGCATCAGGAATTACAAATGGAGACAACAGAGGATAACATCAAAACAACGTTCATAAAGTTCCACTCCCAGTTACCGACTAGCTATGTATAATCATTAGCTATGTATAATCATTAACTATGTATAATCATTAGCTATGTATAATCATTAGCTATGTATAATCATTAGCTATGTATAATCATTAGCTATGTCTAATCATTAACTATGGATAATCATTAACTATGTATAATCGTTATGCTGCCCTCTATTGTAGAATATCTACTATAACTTGAATTAACTTTTCTTGCGTCTATGAAATAAACATTAACACGAGTATACAAAAAGAAACTTTCTAACATTCGATATTTTTATCTAATCTTAATGTTATTTGCTGTTCAAACCGAAAATGAAATCCTTTTTTTTTTTCACTTACACACAGATCTTTTTGCCAATTGAATTACAGACATCAAAACAACGTTCATAAAGTTCCACTCCCAGTTGCCGACAGTTAAAGGAGCAGAGACCTACAACCTGGGAAACCCAACCTCAACCCGAAGACTGAAGCCCAGCTGCTGCTACAACATCCTCTTATAAATTCTATGTTTAATAGTTCTGTTATTGTCACTCTGAAATTTTATTTTATTTTAATTTATTTCTTTTGTCTTAACTTCACTTTCATTTTTTTTTCCATTAAAGTCAATTACTTATTTTGTTTAATTCATGAATGTTATTTTTTTTTTATTAATTTTACTTTCATCTTTTATCAAGAATTATTATTTTAATCTATTTATTTTATCTTAAATTTTTATTTTTATATATACAGTTAGGGGTGTCTTTTGTATGAGACTATACCCACCGTTATCAGTTCTTAAGAAAAACTGTACCTCTAATATTAATCATGTAGGACCGAATGAGTATTAAATAAATAGAAACATGAATAATTAACTTAAATCACAAATCGACAGGTCCACATAATACAATGAATAATCTCCGAGGTAATTCCCATGCAGGTGATGATGTATGATCCCCCGGGATTCCAAAATAATATTTTCCACCAAGATCGCAATATCCCTAATGCTAACACCCAGGTCTTTTATGAAGCTCCTTGTTCTATCTGGTATTGTTCCGTGATATCCAAGCCACGGGCCTTTGTCGGTGAACTCTCCTGAAATATCTCTTGGAATTTTTCTTCAAGGAAAGGGACGAATTTATCCTGCTTTTCCCTTTCCCCTCCGCCCTGGGAAAAGCTGAGACCCCGATCAATTCCAATCCCATTACAACTTCGTTATCTTGTGTTAAATTATTGTACTCTTGGCAGTCTCTAAGTTTATATTCGTTATTAGAATTGAAAATGGCCGCATCTTCGATCTTATTCAATACTTCCATTTCGGATCGTACCATAATTTTTCTGGAGCGTGAAGGGTAGATGCACCAGTAGGATAGATACACCAGTAGGATACATGCACCAGTAGGATCTATGCACAAGTAGGATAGATGTACCAGTAGGATCTATGCACAAGTAGGATAGATGTACCAGTAGGATAGATGCACCAATAGGGTAGATGCAACAGTAGGATAGATGCACCAGTAGGATAGATGCACCAGTAGGATCTATGCACAAGTAGGATAGATGTACCAGTAGGATCTATGCACAAGTAGGATAGATGTACCAGTAGGATATATGCACCAATAGGGTAGATGCAACAGTAGGATAGATGCACCAGTAGGATAGATGCACCAGTAGGATAGATCCACCAGAAGGGTAGATGCACCAGTAGGATAGATGCACAAGTAGGATAGATGCACCAGTAGGGTAGATGCACCAGCAGGGTAGATGCATTAGTAGGATCGATGCACAAGTAGAATAGATGCACCAGTAGGATAGATGCACCAATAGGGTAGATGCACCAGTGTGATAGATCCACCAGTAGGATGGATCCACTAGTAGGCTAGATGCACCAGTAGGATCGATGCACTAGTAGAATTGATCCACCAGTAGGATAGATGCACCAGTAGGATAGATGCACCAATAGGGTAGATGCACCAGTAGGATAGATCCACCAGAAGGGTAGATGCACCAGTGTGATAGATCCACTAGTAGGGTAGATGCACCAGTAGGATCAATGCACAAGTAGAATTGATGCACCAGTAGGATAGATGCACCAGTAGGGTAGATCCACCAGTAGAATAGATGCACCAGTAGGGTGGATTCACCATTAGGGTAAATGCACCAGTTGGATCAATGCACAAGTAGAATAGATGCACCAGTAGGATAGATGCACCAATGGGATAGATCCACTAGTGTGATAGATCCACCAGTAGGATGGATGCACCAGTGTGATAGATCCACCGTAGGATGGATGCACCAGTGTGATAGATCCACCAGTAGGATGGTAGCACCAGTGTGATAGATCCACCAGTAGGATGGATGCACCAGTGTGATAGATCCACCCGTAGGATGGATGCACCAGTAGGGTATAACCACCAGTGGTAGGTACGTTTACAATTTTTTTTTTTATTATTTATACAAACAACTAGTAAATCTAATGTTACTTATGCAATGACATGATACTCATGTGGACAATCTACCAATTGAAAGAACTCCAATGACGTTTCTAGGAAAGAAAATCTCGAGGCCATGTTCTTTTTAGACACCTAGGAGAACTTTGAGGTAATGAAGGAGGACTGGTTAGTAACAAATGGGTTTGGGTGGTAGAGAAGTTTATAATGGAAGGATTGATATTTAATTCGGACTTGGTCAGTTACAAATAGAACATTAAGGTAAATTATAGATGCTTTTATTTGTGAAAAAGTAAGGAGCATTGAGGATTGCATGAAGGATTTTGGATTGTAATGACTAGATACGAGAGGAATTCGATGGTTTAGTGCAGCCCCAAAGCTCAACTCCTTATGTCCAGATAGGCATTATTATGATCATATAAATGACTGTTTTGTAATTAAGTGAAAGTTTAGACCGTTTGTTTTGAAGTGTTAATAGTCTTCAGTGTAAGGATTCCAAGTCAGTAGTTTGTCCTAGGTAACGGATCTGCTCGACAAAATCAAGTGGGGTATTATTATAGGGCAGGAAGTATATTTAATATCCAAATCATTATAATGGTCTAGTATTTACGAGACTAGTTTAGAATAAAAGCTGCGATAACTTTTAGGTTATTTCAGGAAAGCAGTTTCGTAATCAATAGTGACACGTACATTATACTATATTTGACATTTATCATGATAAAAGTAAGATTTGATTGACACTATCATCGGCCCACGCAGTATAATGACATTCGTCAATGGATAATATTAATCTTGACAATAGGTTTGTCAAGATTAATATTATAGCTCTATGGCAAATTTTAACCAGTAAAATAACAACAAAATAAATGTATTTTTAGATTTAACATTAGGTTGTATTCCTCCAGAATCCAATCCTTACAGTCCAAAATCCTTCGTAAAATCCTTAATGCTCCTAACTTTGTCACAAATCAAGTCATCCATCAGGACCTCAATATTCCATATGTTGCCGATTTGGCCAGAACCAGATACCGTTCC